>NC_048225.1:81784902-81791036 GCF_002007445.2 Ailuropoda melanoleuca
CTGATTTTACTTTGTGTCCCCAGATTATAAATGAAGCTCTCTGCGACTAAGAGCAAGTCCCCTAAGTTCTCCGTGTCCTCAGCAAAGGCAATAATGCCTTTGTCAGACGGAGGAATCTGGAACAAAGCCAGGAGAAGTGTGTCTTACCCTCAATTACCCTACTTAGCTTCAGAACTCTTGAGAAGCAAAACGAGGTAATAGCTGTGAGGATGTTTCCGGAATTTAAAAATGTTATAGGAACGCAATCACTGTCGTTCCCAACATGTCCCCCCACATAGTCCCAACAACTCATCCCGCATCTTCCCTTCACCCAGAGGAGCCCGAAATCACAAGGAATTCAACAGGCACCTCTCTTGTGCTTCCCTCTCTGGACACTGAACTCCAAAGGCCTCTCTGAGGGCTTCTCGGGAGCACCGCCCAGCATAGTCCCCACAGTCTCCCAGTTTGGCCCTCGCCACCACCACAAGGGGGGCCACACAGCCTCTCTGGAGCCCCCTGGCTCTGGAGCTGCAAGTTAGTGGCCCAAATCAAGGAGGGAGGTTGATGGTGACCGAGTCTCCCTTCTCCAAACCCAGCTGGCCCTGCAGGGGGCTGGAAGGTGGACTGGAAAATCCCCTTCTGGGAGGATCCCATGGGGCCGACCCCATGCTGCTGCATGCAGGTGACCTCTCCACCTTGCAGGCCCTGGGGACCCCGGAACCCAGCCAAAAACAGGTCCAAAGCACCCACACAGGACAGAAAACAGGGATGTACTTGGCCTGAGCGTTGGCTCCACAGCCGCTTCTGAGGAGGAAGCGTGAAAGCCTGGAGGGAGAGCTGTGGATTCCCGGTGCCCAATGGAGGGGTCTGCAAAGAAGTAAAGAGAGCAGTGAGGGCAGGGCTGACATGGGACAGAGCGCCCCCCAGGTCTGTCTCACATGGGGGGCAGTCAGCAGCCCCCATCTCAGCCACCTGGGCATGTATGCATGCCCCTGCGTGTGCCAATCATGGGAGGGGGCTTGCGGGGCCTTGAATCCTCGCAGGAGCCCTGCAAGGGAGGAAGCATCCTTCCTGCTTTACAGATGAGGATCGCAGTTCTCCTCAAATCCAAAACGTGAAAAGAAACAGCAAGAACAGGCACACCCACAGAGACAGGAAGTGCATTAGCGGCTGGGCTGCCCTGGCTGAGGGGCGGAGGGTGGGGAGCCTCGAGGGTAAGGGTGATAAAAATGTCCTAAATTAGATAGTACTGATGCTTGTGCACCCCTCCAACTACCAAAACCCACAGAGTCAGACACTTCCAAGGGGTGATTTTTAAGGTATGTGGACCGTATCTCAATAAAGCTATTGCAAAAAACGAAGAAAGAGGCTAGAAAGGCAGGAGGGAGGGAGAGAAGGAAGGGGAAGGAAGGAAGGAAGGAAGGAAGGAAGGAAGGAAGGAAGGAAGGAAGGAAGGAAAGAAATAGAGAGAGAAGAAAGAGAGAGAGAGAAGGAAGGAAAGAAATAGAGAGAGAGAAGGAAAGGGTGAGGCCGGCCAGATGCAGGCTGTTGTTGACAACACACTGTACACAAGATCCAGAGTAACCAGGCAGGCCTCTGGTTCCCATGACTTACGGGGCAACAGTGAGAAGAGCTAATACTGTGCCGGGTAGCTTACTGTGTGCCCGCGTCTCCACTGGCCCCTTCATGTACATTCTCATTCAGTCTCTGAAGCTGTCCTCAGAGATGGGTATTGACAATACCATTTTGTTAAATATATTTTCCAGAAGAGGAAAAATTTCTAGCAAGTGGTAGACTCTGATTCCAAAGTCCATGCTTTTAACCTCTGCATCGCCCCAAAACTAATTGCCATCGCTACTGGCTAATGCCCTGAGACTCGGGAGGGTCCATTCCATTCTTGAAAGCTCCCTCAGAATTAAAATAAAGCCTGCTGCTGTTACCCTGGGAGTCTAGAAGCGCTTCTTTGGGTCTAACCTCAATGTCTCCTGCTGCTAAGTAAACCATGTCCCTTCCCGTTCTAGCCACGGTGAGGCCAGGGTCAGCAGGGGCGGGCTGCCACGCACCGTAGAAGCAGATGAAGGGCTTCAGGGCGGAGCAGACCAGCGAATAAACTCTGGGGGAGTAGCGTGCGTAGGTGCGGAGCCCCGCACACAGTCCTGTCCCGAACTCGGGCACCCGAAGCCACGTGGGTATGCTGGCACCTAGGCCGCTCGACCAGCTCAGGGCCCCAGAGACGGAGTTGAAGTAAAGGCCAATCCAGGCCTCGGTCTCACTGGTGATGGACTTCAAGGCCTCCTTGTCTGCCTCGTCGGTCACCAGCTGCAGGTCGGCCAGGTCCGTGTGATGGCTGCGACAGTACAGCAGGGCTGCCCGCCACGTCACCTCCCGGGCAAATCGCAGGAAGGTTTGTTGGCCAATCGTGACCACGGCTGTGGGCAAAGAACAGGGAGACCCCAGGCCTGAGGTCCTGGACCTGACAGCCCAGGCCTCATTGCTCCATGGGGACAGAGCTCTGGTCCCACTCAGGCCCTCCTCCCTGGGTCTCTGGGTGTTAGGTTTGATGAAACCCATGATTTTATAGAACTAATTACCAGGTTGGGAGAATGGGTGAGTTATCATGGGGGAGCTCCCATGCCAGGAGCAAGAAAATTAGGAAAAGCAGAGGTGAAGAGCTCTCCTCGTGGCTAAAGGCCTTACAAGTGAAGTCTAAGTCTCCATTTCGTCATCTGTGCAAGGGGAGAATAGTATCACCTGAACGAATTTAAAGGTTTAAATGAGGACCATGTAAACGAGTGGGTTCGCACAGTGCATGCAAATAATTAGCACTTAATTAAATGGTGGTTAAACTATGTGGGGAGGTGGTGAGGAAGATAGGATAACCCTAGTTTAGAGGCAGCCCCATTTGTGATTTCCAGGAGCCTCTGGTCCGAGCTCTCAGGAGGCTCGCAGGCTGAGGCAGAATAGAGAAAGTATGTGATATTTTTCCTATCAGGAGAGCCAGGGAGAAAAGAAAAGGCTGGTGAGGGACAGACCTGACAGACAGGAGGCACAGTGGACCCGTCCCCAGCGGCCCTGACTTCTGGTGGGGCTCAAACAGCCCAGGACAGCGGCCTCCCACAGCCTCTATCCCCGGTCTCTGCCGGAGGCCGGCCTGGGCCACCCCCCACCACCCCCACCTGCCCTGCCCCTTGCCAGTCCTGTCTCCTCTGTAGCACACAAGCCCACACATCTGATTCTAAACAATGGAAGTTGGGAAACGAAGGACGACATGGTGTCAGATCCTGAGGGACGGATTCCAGAGTCCTGCTGAGGGAAACGCCTCTATTTGCAGAACAGAGAGCCACATCCTCAGATTCAAATAGGGCCTTCCAAACTCTCTGACACACACCTGTTCATCTAAGCCCGTCAAGATTTGCCTGATCTTTCCCTAATTTTCCCTATCTAAACTGATTTTTTAAAGCTACTCTTTGTTAAGCATCTCGTGCTCCCCAGCCCCAAACTGTGCGGTGGCATTCGTCACCTGTTTAAATCCTCACTTTAATCCTGAGAGGTCGATGCTATTAACCTCATTTTACAGGTGGGGAAAGGGGGGCTCAGGTCGGTGATGACTTGCCCAAACTCATGCCATACTACACGGCAAGACGAGATTCAGCCTTGGAAGCCCACCCGTCTTCCCTCTACAATCCATATTCCATAGCATGCAGAAAACCAAGTCTATAAAGCAGATGGAGTGCCAAGCTTCTATTTCCTTTGTCATGGATTCTTTACACCAGATGTGAAGAAAGTTAAAAAAAAAAAAAAATTCAGGGTAGTAATGATCAGAAGGGAAGTCCCCCTCACCAGCCAGATGGGACTGGGCTGTGAAGATATGCTCCCTGTCCACCACCCCCAAGCCACTGAGGTGGGGAGGGGGGCATCACAAGAGCTGGGATGCAGCCTAGGCCATTAATGCCACGTCTGGTTGGAGACCTTGAGCAAGTCACCTCCTTGTCTGAACAATAAAATAATAATAAATAATCTGCATGTTCTCTCTCTCTCAAATAAATAAATAAAACCTTGAAAAGGGAGGGGTGTGCCTGGGTGGCTCAGTCGGTTAAGCCTCTGACTTCGGCTAGGGTCATGATCCATGATCTCAGGGTCCTGGGATGGAGCCCCACATCATCATGGATCTCCGCGCTCCACAGGGAGTCTGCTTCTCCCTCTCCCTTCCCCCCACTCATGCGCGTGCTCGCTCTGTCCCTCTCAAATAAATACATAAAATCTTTTAAAAATAATAATAATAATCTGAATAATAACACTGAGTTGATTCTCTCCACGGGGTTCAGCCTAGGGACAGCAGAGCCGGGGATCCCTCAGCCAGACAAGCGCGGGGAAGCAGACGGACACAGGCGGCACGAGCCTGCGGCCAGTCCAGGTGGACGAGTCCAAAGGAAGGCAGGCTCCTCAGGGTGTACCTGGCTTTGGAGAGGTGGTGGGGCTGAGGGCAGGCTCCGTGAAGATGCGGTGCCCCACAGCAGGGTCTGTAAAAAAGAAACAGACCATGGGTTATGGGGAGGGAGCAGCGCTGCCCAGAACCCTCCGCGGGCACTAGGAACCACCAAGCAGAAGCCAGGGCAAGCCCAGCTCGAGGGCAGACAGGCTCATCCATTTCTATTACATTTATTCAAGCAATACGTACAGAGAAAGAGAAAGAGAGAGAGCCCCTATTCTGTAGCAGACACTATTCTAGGTGCTGGGAAAAGCGCAGAAATAAGAGAAGCAGGATCCTTGCTCTTGAAGAGAAAAATGAGAGGCAGCCAGCCTTGAAAAGTGATAGGAAGGAATACCCCGGGTAGAGCCCAGGCCAAGACCCTAAGTGGGAAGGGCCAGCGTGTGTCCGAGGAGCAGAAAGAAGCCAGTGTGGCCAGGGCCAGGAATAGTAGAGGAAGCCAGAAAGGTCAAGCAGAGCCTGGTTGGGCTCAAAAGGGATGTGATCCTAAGTGCTAAGGGAACCTGTTACATATGTTCAAGCAGAGGGACCTGATTTGCATTTTTTAGACTCTCAACACTCTGTGTTGAAAACTGACTGGGGGGTGGGGGGGTAGACCACCCTCCACCCCCAAACAGCGGCCAGGGCTGTGGGCTTGGGGAGAAGGAGAGAAGTGGGTGGAATCAGCACGTGTCTCACGGGAGCCCAAAGCAGAGAGTGAGGAGGGGAGAGCCTGCTCTCACGGCCCTTTCTTCGAGAGGACTCCCACCCCTGCACACTCACCACCCCTGAACATCTCTCTGCTGGCTTGGGAGTCCGATGGTCAAACCTTGCCACTGTGGGCTACATTTCCAGGCCCCGTGACAGGCATGGGGTGGAGAACTGGCGACCCATCAGGTTGGTGTCCATGCCCCTATTTGAGGGCTTAGCGGGGCATAGGGCTGGGCTGGGCTTTGGCTGACGGAGAAAAGCAGAAACTGGCCCTTTTTTACCAGAAAAGTGCGGTCTGGGGCGCCTGGGTGGCGCATTCGTTAAGCATCTGCCTTCCACTCAGGGCGCAATCCCGGCGTTCTGGGATCGAGCCCCACATCAGGCTCCTCTGCTATGAGCCTGCTTCTTCCTCTCCCACTCCCCCTGCTTGTGTTCCCTCTCTCGCTGGCTGTCTCTATCTCTGTCAAATAAATAAATAAAAATAAAATCTTAAAAAAAAAAGGAAAAAGAAAGGAAAGAAAAGTGCGGTCTGGTACGTAAGCATCTCCTTCTGTGCGATCCGAGCACCTTCCTACCAAGGTGCCGGGAGGGGCCAGCAAGGGGCAGGATGGAAGTGCTCTGAATACCCCGGATTTCCTGCTGGGGGGCCTGAAGGGGGTGGCTCCCATCCACTCCTTCCCAGGAGCAGAGTGGTTGCCAGCCCCGTGCTCTGTGAGGAGGAGGAAAAGACGGATGCCTCTTTTTTTTTTTTCCTTTCTTTTTCCTCTTCTCCCAAGTCTCTAATTGGCAGGAGGAGACTTGTGGAACATTCCAGATTTTACTTTCTCTCTACCCTGATTGACTCCTGTTCTCTGATGACGGAGTCTGGGAAATGAGGGACAGAGATAGAAACTAAGGCTGCAGAGCGAGCTATAGCAAAGGGGGTTGGGCTGCTAGTCAGTTTCCTGAGAAAGACTCGAGAGTCTTCCCCCCCCCC
>NC_048225.1:81791091-81794354 GCF_002007445.2 Ailuropoda melanoleuca
TTGCTCTGGAGAACCCCGCACCCCCCAACCCGGGGAAGGGCAGGCCCAGAATGGGACTGGGGCCACACCGTAGTAGCAGATGAAGGGCTTCTGCGCGGTGCACGAGGTGGCGCCCAGGCTGGGGAAGACGGAGATGGAGTAGAGAGTGGCGCAGAGGCCCTCCTTGAAGATGGGCAGCGAGCTCCACACCGGGGCGGAGAAGGCGGAGCCGCTGGACCAGCTCAGGCCCTGAACGCTCACGTTGAAGAAGAGGCCGATCCACGCGTGCGTGCTGCGGGTGAGGGAGTAGAGGGCGCCCACGCTGTGCACGCTGTTCATGCTCTGCAGATCGGCCAGGTCCGTGTGGTGCAGCCGGCAGTACCGCAGGGCCTCCGACCAGCTCAGCTCCACCTCCACCCTGGAGAAGTTCCTGCCACTGTTCATCAGCTGCCGGGCTGGCACGGGAGAGGCCGTCAACACCTGGCTGCCCCTCCCACCCCTGCTGCCCAAAGAGCTTTCATCCGCAACACAGGCAGCCTCCCCAGCCTCTTCTTTCCCACTCCACCCCTTACTGTGGGCTCTCCACTCACACATTGCTCTGCCCCTGGGCCTTTGCACAGGCTGCCCTCTTGGCCTGGAAGGACTGCTCCCCCAGTCCCTCGGTCTCCTACTCCCTCATCTTCCCTTTCCCTTTGCCCAACTAACTGCTCCTCCCTCTGCCCCCTTCCATTCTCTGCAGTGGCCTTTGTTAGAGCTTAATAACAAAGCCCACATTTACTGAGCACTCCTGGTGTGCCTGTAGCTCATTGAATCCTTCCAACAACTCCCTAGGATAGACATCACCATGTCTGTTTTACAAATGAGGAAACCTAGTCACAGAGAGGTAAGTGACTTGGCCAAGGCCACCGCGTGGGAAGGGATGGAGCCCGGATGCAAGGACAGTGGGTGCCCTGTGGTAGGCGGGGCTCGTCACTGGGGCTGCACATTAGAACCCCCTGGGGAGCTTCCCAAATACACTGATGTCCAGGCGCACCCTACAACAAGGATCTGAATTTGCTGGAATTGCATCCGAATTTTGTAAAAGCCCCCGGGGAGAGGACCTTTTTGCTTGTCTGTCTCTGCCACCAGGGGCAAGCAGCTTGGGACCAAAGAACAACAAGCCTTATTCATCATCATGTTCACAGTGTCCAGCACACCAGAAGGACTCAATGTGTTGAAAATGAATGAATGAATGAATGAATGAATGAACGAACTAATGAGCAAGTCAAACCTCTCCTGGGAGCCAACCTCAAGCCCCAAGATCTCCATGTTAGCTTCCTTCCTTTCTGACTCCATACCCTTGTGTGGTCTCCCCAGAAAAAGCTGGTCAAGGGTGACTCTGCCTTGCCAGGCCCTGCCTGTGTGGAGGGTGGAGGGGCCAGGATGGTTGGCGGGAGGGGTCCTAGGCCTTAAGGGATCAGCCTCAAGCCAGATGCCCTAGGAGAGGAAAAGAAGACTGAAGAACTGGGCATACACAGTGGCCGACACGGACACAATTGGGAGGACAGGGAAAGGGCTGACAGACACTTGCCACACGGCATGAAGCTCCCCACACCCACCAGTGTCCAAGATGCTGCCTGTGGCTGAGAAAAGTTGGAGGAGCCCTGCAACAGAGAAGGGGAATAGGAAAAAAAAATCACTCATTCTTACGACATGTGATTCACTTTGATGTTTTTTATCCTATTCCATTTAATTTTTTAAGATCACTGACTGTGGCCCACAGTTGACTTTAGGACCCAGTGGGTCACAACTAGCAGTTTGAGAAACTAACTGGAAACACTGTGTCTCCTGCTGCCTCCCAGACTCCAGCCTCCAGCGCTGAGGTNCGGGGAGAGGACCTTTTTGCTTGTCTGTCTCTGCCACCAGGGGCAAGCAGCTTGGGACCAAAGAACAACAAGCCTTATTCATCATCATGTTCACAGTGTCCAGCACACCAGAAGGACTCAATGTGTTGAAAATGAATGAATGAATGAATGAATGAATGAACGAACTAATGAGCAAGTCAAACCTCTCCTGGGAGCCAACCTCAAGCCCCAAGATCTCCATGTTAGCTTCCTTCCTTTCTGACTCCATACCCTTGTGTGGTCTCCCCAGAAAAAGCTGGTCAAGGGTGACTCTGCCTTGCCAGGCCCTGCCTGTGTGGAGGGTGGAGGGGCCAGGATGGTTGGCGGGAGGGGTCCTAGGCCTTAAGGGATCAGCCTCAAGCCAGATGCCCTAGGAGAGGAAAAGAAGACTGAAGAACTGGGCATACACAGTGGCCGACACGGACACAATTGGGAGGACAGGGAAAGGGCTGACAGACACTTGCCACACGGCATGAAGCTCCCCACACCCACCAGAGTCCAAGATGCTGCCTGTGGCTGCGAAAAGTTGGAGGAGCCCTGCAACAGAGAAGGGGAATAGGAAAAAAAAATCACTCATTCTTACGACATGAGATTCACTTTGATGTTTTTTATCTTATTCCATTTAATTTTTTAAGATCACTGACTGTGGCCCACAGTTGACTTTAGGACCCAGTGGGTCACAACTCGCAGTTTGAGAAACTAACTGGAAACACTGTGTCTCCTGCTGCCTCCCAGACTCCAGCCTCCAGCGCTGAGGTCTGGGTCTGCGTCCCACTGTCCATCTGACACACACAGATCCACCTGCCCATGTGCTCTGTCCTGGGTCTCTTAGCTCACACCAGCACCTCCAGCTCCCAACCAGGGGTCATCGCTGGTCCCTCCCTGTCTCTTATTCTTGGCATCCAATCACACCACAAATCCTGTCGTTCTTGCAATCTGGAACCTTCTAGAACTTTCTGCATCTTTCCATGCCTGCTGTTGCCCGGCTCCAGCCACCATCCTGTCTCTAGGAATGACAGCCCTGGCCCCAACGGGTCCCTCTGCTTCTCCCCACACACAGTACGCCCCCCACTCCACACATCCTCAGGCTCCCACCCAGGACAGCGGCTCCATACCCCGCTGCACGCGGACTCCCACATCTGTTCCTCACACACACCAGGCTTCCCCCTGCGCCTGGGCTCCTTTTCCTGACTTGATTCTCCGCAGTCCTTCATCTACACTCAGGCCCAACCCAAATCTACCTGTTTAGGGTAACCTTCCCACCCACCGGCTCTGCAGAATCACCCCCCGCACCACTCCCTGTGACTCTCCCTTCCCGTCACCCTGCTTATCTCCTGCCCTGCACGGGTCACATTCTCTAATAATCTTGTTTGCTATCTCCTCGCCAAATGTCTTTTTCCC
>NC_048225.1:81795378-81974725 GCF_002007445.2 Ailuropoda melanoleuca
AGCTTAATAACAAAGCCCACATTTACTGAGCACTCCTGGTGTGCCTGTAGCTCATTGAATCCTTCCAACAACTCCCTAGGATAGACATCACCATGTCTGTTTTACAAATGAGGAAACCTAGTCACAGAGAGGTAAGTGACTTGGCCAAGGCCACCGCATGGGAAGGGATGGAGCCCGGATGCAAGGACAGTGGGTGCCCTGTGGTAGGCGGGGCTCGTCACTGGGGCTGCACATTAGAACCCCCTGGGGAGCTTCCCAAATACACTGATGTCCAGGCGCACCCTACAACAAGGATCTGAATTTGCTGGAATTGCATCCGAATTTTGTAAAAGCCCCCGGGGAGAGGACCTTTTTGCTTGTCTGTCTCTGCCACCAGGGGCAAGCAGCTTGGGACCAAAGAACAACAAGCCTTATTCATCATCATGTTCACAGTGTCCAGCACACCAGAAGGACTCAATGTGTTGAAAATGAATGAATGAATGAATGAATGAATGAACGAACTAATGAGCAAGTCAAACCTCTCCTGGGAGCCAACCTCAAGCCCCAAGATCTCCATGTTAGCTTCCTTCCTTTCTGACTCCATACCCTTGTGTGGTCTCCCCAGAAAAAGCTGGTCAAGGGTGACTCTGCCTTGCCAGGCCCTGCCTGTGTGGAGGGTGGAGGGGCCAGGATGGTTGGCGGGAGGGGTCCTAGGCCTTAAGGGATCAGCCTCAAGCCAGATGCCCTAGGAGAGGAAAAGAAGACTGAAGAACTGGGCATACACAGTGGCCGACACGGACACAATTGGGAGGACAGGGAAAGGGCTGACAGACACTTGCCACACGGCATGAAGCTCCCCACACCCACCAGAGTCCAAGATGCTGCCTGTGGCTGCGAAAAGTTGGAGGAGCCCTGCAACAGAGAAGGGGAATAGGAAAAAAAAATCACTCATTCTTACGACATGAGATTCACTTTGATGTTTTTTATCTTATTCCATTTAATTTTTTAAGATCACTGACTGTGGCCCACAGTTGACTTTAGGACCCAGTGGGTCACAACTCGCAGTTTGAGAAACTAACTGGAAACACTGTGTCTCCTGCTGCCTCCCAGACTCCAGCCTCCAGCGCTGAGGTCTGGGTCTGCGTCCCACTGTCCATCTGACACACACAGATCCACCTGCCCATGTGCTCTGTCCTGGGTCTCTTAGCTCACACCAGCACCTCCAGCTCCCAACCAGGGGTCATCGCTGGTCCCTCCCTGTCTCTTATTCTTGGCATCCAATCACACCACAAATCCTGTCGTTCTTGCAATCTGGAACCTTCTAGAACTTTCTGCATCTTTCCATGCCTGCTGTTGCCCGGCTCCAGCCACCATCCTGTCTCTAGGAATGACAGCCCTGGCCCCAACGGGTCCCTCTGCTTCTCCCCACACACAGTACGCCCCCCACTCCACACATCCTCAGGCTCCCACCCAGGACAGCGGCTCCATACCCCGCTGCACGCGGACTCCCACATCTGTTCCTCACACACACCAGGCTTCCCCCTGCGCCTGGGCTCCTTTTCCTGACTTGATTCTCCGCAGTCCTTCATCTACACTCAGGCCCAACCCAAATCTACCTGTTTAGGGTAACCTTCCCACCCACCGGCTCTGCAGAATCACCCCCCGCACCACTCCCTGTGACTCTCCCTTCCCGTCACCCTGCTTATCTCCTGCCCTGCACGGGTCACATTCTCTAATAATCTTGTTTGCTATCTCCTCGCCAAATGTCTTTTTCCCACGACAGGTTATGCTCGGGGAGGTCAGCGACCATTTCTGCCCAGGGAACTTCCTAGGCACCTTGGACATACTTGCCCCATAGACGCCTACACGGAGACACGAATCGTGCAATTATATGCAGAGCAGCCGGAGCTGGGTTCTGGGCCTGGGCCCGCGGGTTTGGAGGAAGGGGTGAGAGGAGCCCAGCCTGCGAGCCTGGGGTGGCAAGCAGGGGACAGGTGACTGAGGCGTCCCTCTCACACCTGAGCTGACAGCTGAAAAACAGGCCTTTCTTTCCACTTTGCCCCCCTTCAACCTCCAGCTCTGCGAACTCTGGGGACAGGCGCCCTTCTGTCTGTGGGGGCCGAGCCCTGGGCGTGCAGGGCCCCTGGGCGTCCTGCCTTCACCCCGCCTTACCTGCGGCGCAGCAGAGGGACAGGGGCCACATCAGGCTCCGCATGGCCACAGCGCAGGTCAGGCAGGGGGGAGACTCCTCACCCGGCAGAGGCTACACCTGGTCTTCCGGGGCTTTATCCCTCACCCTCCACTCTCCTCCTCTTCCTCCCAAACTGACAGATTTTACTAAACAAACACTTGGTGCGTCCTGCCCGCCAGCCCCTGTGTGAGGTGCTGGGGGGGCACCCCGCAGGAAGCACCCTAGTCTGGCAGGTTGCAGGGACAGCAGCAGGGCCCGGCAGTCAGTGAGCAGACAGAGGCGGGGTGGGGGGATGCGGGGAACAGAGAACTGCGGGTGGGGCGAGGCTCTGCTGGACAGTCCTCCCTGCTCACGGCCCCAACCACACCACCAGGGAGTGGCCTTCGGATCCCCAGTTGACAGGTGGGAAGGTTGGGGCCGGGAGAAGTGGACTAACTCGCTTACAACTACCTGGTAGGCAATAGCAGCACAGCAGCTGAAGGCCACGGGAAAGAGGAGGTGGAGGCGATGGGCCCCCAGCAAGTGCTCCTTCAGTGACATCAGAGGTCCCCCACCCAGGTCTGGGCTCTGGCTCCGAGATTAAGCACAGACCAGAGACCAAGAACCAAGAACAGCTCGCTCTCCCTCTCTTTCTCTCTCTCTCTCTCCCTTCCTCCCTCCGTCTCAACATCCTGTTTATGCCCAGAGCTCTCTCCATTCCCTTAAGGGCTAAGCTTTCTGAAACCAGAGTCTGGAAGATTCTTTTCTGCCCTCCACCCCTTCACACCCTCCCCAGAGGGAATCGCAAACAGCCCCTCCGACTGAAAGGACAAAGGGAAAGAGGAAAAAATTGTGAATGCTTCCCCGCTAATGCTAGGCCACAATAGTCCCTTATGCAGTGATGGCCTCAGATGGCTTCCTCCAGTGGCAGGAAGCGTTTGTGCCAGGGCCTCTCCGGGGGCAGAAGAGAGCCTGACGATGCCAGGCCTGCCAGGACCCTCCCACGGGGCTGCTGGGCCATTTGCCCAGGACTTGTTGGGTGTCCTGAGTTAAGGGCCCAGCAAGGCACCCGGGCTGCCCAGCAGGAACAGAGGGAACCCCCTGGGGCAGCACAGCAAAATCTCTCAATAGGGAAGGGGTGTTCCGGTTTCTCTTAGGAGAAGGTGTGTTATTTTTCTCTTTGGATTCCCACTCCTACCCAGGACCGTCTGGTACACAGACAGAGACCCTGAATCCGGAAGAACCAAGGAGGCTTCAACTGGGCATGGAGGGCTGGTGATGAGGGGACATGAGCTTCACTGGACGTGGGTCAGGGCAAAANGTCTTAGGAGAAGGTGCTGTTATTTTTCTCTTTGGATTCCCACTCCTACCCAGTACCGTCTGGTACACAGACAGAGACCCTGAATCCGGAAGAACCAAGGAGGCTTCAACTGGGCATGGAGGGCTGGTGATGAGGGGACATGAGCTTCACTGGACGTGGGTCAGGGCAAAAGGAACAGAGAGACAAAGAAGCAGCAGGTTCCTCGGTGACCCAGGAACACACCATTGGGTTGCACAAGTCACCGGAAGCAAAGGGGGTTCATGAACCACCCCCCCAGATCTGCTGACCCCATTCCCCAAAGTAAGAATGCATTTCCACCCCGATGTGATACACCCTTAGGTTCAGGTCTATATAACCTTCACTTTCCCACAATCAACATATACCTTTCTCCCAAACCAGCTAGACCTGCATCCCCAAAGTAGAAGCCGCGTTGCCCACACTTGCTTTAGTACCGGGACAGCATCTTAGCAGCCCGGAGGGCAGGCAGGTGTTCTCCTGCGTAGCGAGCTGCTAGAGACTGTCTAGGGTCTTGTTAGAGATGCGCTTTGTGGCCACAATGCCCCAACCAAGAACAGCTCGAGGGGGTTTCTGTAAGCTTTGATTCCTGTGAGAGAATAGATAATATACGTATATTGCTCTCTGGCGTTTCTGGGCACAAAGCTTCTAGAACCCTTGTCATTTCCTGGGTGATAGGAGTGACTTCTGTTCTAATGAGGCGACTCTGGGTGGGCTCCTGGATGGAACGGGAGCCGCTCCCCAGGAAGTGAAAGCCATGATGAGAACTTTGCCACCGTGGGCCCATCCCCTCCCCAGAGTTCATGGCTGGTCACGCCTGCGTAGTGGAAGGTCCATAAAAATCCCAAAAGTACGGGGTACAGGCATCTTCCAGGTGGGAGAACACATGGAGATTGGGGAGAGTGGGGGGCTCAGAGGGGGCGTGGAAGCTCCGCCCTCTCCCCATCCCTTGCCCTGCACATCTCTGCCGTCCAGCTGTTGCTGAGTTACACCCTTTTGTAAGAAACCAGTGATCTAGTAAGTGAAATGCTTCTCTTTCTGTGAGCCGCTCTTGCAAAGTCACTGAACCTGAGGAGGGGTCGTGGGAACCTCCAATCTACTTGACCACACTTGTGGTCAGAAGTACAGACCACAACCTGGAACTGCGGCTGGCATCAGAAGCAGGGGCTGGGACTGGAGACTGGGGGGTGGCAGTCTTCCAGGACTGAGCCCTTAACCTGTGGGATCGATCGGACCCTATCTCCAGGTGTACAGTGTCAGAGCTGAGTCAGATTGTAGGACCCCCAGCTGGTGTCACACAATTGCTGTTGGGGGACGCCCCCACACACACATCTGGTATCAGAAGTGTTGTGAGTGTGGCGGTGGTGTCCGAGTGAGGGAGACACACAGGAGGACTGGGGGCATTTTCCTGAACAATCCGGGACCGGGGTTGCTAATTCCTTCACAGGAGGGAAATGATGGTGAGCTCACAGTGGTGTTATGAGAGCTAAATGAAATGGTCTTTGCAGTGGATTTGACACACTGCACAAATTCTAGTGTGCGACAAAATTGTACCTCTTGATTGCCTCTAAGTCAACCTAAGTGTTTTAAGGTGTACGCACAATAAAACGCGTCTAAGTATTTAAGTACACAGTTTGACCGGTTTTGCAGCATGTATACACCAGTGGGACCCTGGCCACAGTTGGATTCTAGAGCATTACCAACGCCCCAGAACGTTCCCTCCTGCCCTTTGCTGCAGTCCCTGCTCCACCCCAGCTCCAGGGCACCACCCATCCGCTTTCTGTTGCTCTAGATTTGTTCTCTCGCATTTCGTTTGAATGGAATTGCCCTCGGCACAGTGCCGGTAAGATTCACCCATCTGTCACATGTATCTGGACGTCACTGCTCTTTAATTCACTCTTCCACTGGCAGCGTGCTTTCCGGTTTGGAGTCCTGGTGCACAAAGCCTCTGTGAACACTCATGAACAAGTCTTGTGTGGATATACGTTCTCTTTCTCTCTCTCTCTCTCTTTTGACAGATCCTGCCGCAGGTTTCTTTGTACAAATACTGCAGGAGGACACCAGCCCCACGTAGACAGAAGCCCAGGGGTCACGCTGGTCCTCCTGTCCTCGCGCTGGAAGACAGAAGCCTCTACTGGAGGCTGGAGCCTGGGCACCTTTGGGAGCCTGAACCATGGCAGGAGCTGCAGTCCGAGCCTCGGGGTGTGAGTCTTGGTCTCGGACTTTGGCCGGCAGAGCCTGAGACCCTTGGCAATGCAGCACGAGCATGTTTCCCCGAGCTGGGGGTGAGCCATGCAGGGAAGTCGACTGAGCTCACGGCTGCCACTCTTTGGGATCTCAGGCTTGACCTCCTGGGGCTGCACGAGGGCCTTGGAAGCCTCGGCACGTGCACTCATGGCCTTGGCATTGTTGGCCTGCATCTTCTCCAGGCCCTTCTTCTTGTGCTCCTTGTAAACACGCACGTTCCCCAGGAACTTGGGTTCTACCCCTTAAGAGATTCATATCTTTGTGACTGGGGTCTCTTGATGCCATTTCTGGGCCATTTTCGTGACTGGTTGTGCATGGTGTGATTCCTGGACTAGGCCACGTCTGCACCGAAGCCCACAGCTCCCGAAGCACATCGGACCAGGAGAGAAAGAGAAAGACTGGGTATTATGTTCTTATTTCTTTGGGGTAGGTGCCTAAGGGTGGGACTGCTGGGTAGCATGGTAAGATCTGAAAGTGAGTGCTATTAAGAAACGGCTAACTCTTTTCCAGAGTGGCTGTGTCATTTCACTCCTGCCACAACACAGGAAAGTTCTAGCTACTTTGCTACCGTGGCAACATTAATTATGACTCTGAGCTCTCACCCTACCAGGGGGGTAAGGAAGAAATTTAGCCTCATCTCTTTTCAGGGCTGTTGCCACAACACACACACACACAGCGGGAGAAGAACAAAGCCTGGGTCTTACACTGTCTATACCGATTACCACTGAGAACTCCATTTTTCTGGATTATTTGACATCTGCCAACCACTCCATGGCTGAGCCCCACACAGCTCTTCCTCTCTGAGGTCCTTCTGCCCCGGGCACTACAAGAAAGGCACAGATTAATAGCTAAACATGTTATTCTGCCTTATATATAAAGCACTTAGCACAATCCCAGACCCATAGATGAGGCTTAGTTAATGCTTCTTCTCCCTTAACAGAGGGGAACGTTGTTCTCTCCCCTGTGGAGATGCACTTTGAGCTGACAGCTAGGACGGACGCTGCGAGTATCACAGAGATTGCACATCTGCCCTCTGAGAAGGTTCGGTCGGTTGTCCGGGCTGAGAACAGTCTACAGTGAACACTTGACTCCAAGCTCGTGCTGCACCTTGTTCATGTTGTCAATCCCGCAAAGCCGCAAGCAATATTCCAGTCAATAAAGGGACATCTCTTAAGTGTACCTGCTTACCACTGGCCACATTCCCCACTCCGAAAGTGGGGCTCTGGGGTTAGAGGTTCTTGACCTTTCTTCCTGCTTGCTGTTATGAACCATTCGGGTTGTAACACAAATCCATGTCAACCATCGTCTGTTGCAAACATAAGTCTCAGTGCCTGGCAACCAGGCAGCGGGCACACATAATGATTAAATAAGAGAATGAATGAATCATTGACTGTTGGTGATTTTGTGGATGTGGACGTGACCTGTTGAAGTTAATCGTGCTCTGCGGGGCCATTTGTGCTTGAGGGAAGCGCTCTGCTGCAGCTAGCCTGTCTAATCCCTGCACACCTGGGGAAAGCAGTGGGGCACCTGGGGCAGGTCCCTGGGGGCCTTCCTTGGATGACTGGATACCTTAGAGAGAAGCGCCCAGGGTCCTCTGCTTTTGGGTGCCCCCTATGGGCTGGCACACAGTAATGGGCATCCCGTCCAAGTTTCCTTCATCCTGAAGAAACATTTTTCCGGGTGCCCAAAGGAAGATGAACCCCTAGACGGTAAACTACCACTGAATGTATTTTTCATTTATTTCCCCCCAGCTAAGTGCTGTTTTAGGAACAAATCTTTAAAAAAAAGCAAAATTCTACTTTATTCCTCTAAAAAATATTTCAGCCAATAAACACATGAAAAAGCCTGCTCAGCATCACTAATCATTAGGGAAATGTAAGTCAAAACTGTAGTGAGATACCCATATACATTCATAAGGATGGCTACTGTCAACAAACCAGAAAACAGCAAGGGTTGGCAAGGATGTGGAGAAAAGGCAATCCTTGCACTCTGTTGATGCCGCCACCATTGAAAACAGTACCGAGGCTCTTCAAAAAAATAAAAACATGGTGACTAACATCACATAATAAAAAGTTAAAAAAAAAAAAAAAAAGAACTTGACCTGAAAAAAAAAAAGTAAAAACAGAAGGCCCATATGATCCAGCAACCCCACTTTTGGGCATTCACCCAAAGAATTGAAAGCAGTAGGGCGCCTGGGTGGCTCAGTCAACCGAGCGTCCATCTGTCCCTCCGACTCCCAATTTCAGCTCAGGTTGTGATCCTGGGGTCTTGGGATGGAGCCCACCCCCCCACACACACTCAGCAGGGAGTCTGCTAAAGTTTCTCTCTCCTTCTGCCCCTCCCCCTTGCTCGCTGGCTGTCTCTCAAATAAGTAAATAAATCTTTAAAAAAAAGCATTGAAAGCAGAGACTCCGAGAGCTATTCGTACATCCACGTTTAGAGCAGCATTTATTCACGGTCACTAAAACATGGAAGCAACCCAGTGTCCACGGAGGGAAGAATGGAGAAGCAAAGTGAGTATAAACAGACACTGGAATATTATTGTTCAGCCTTTAAACGGAAGGACATTCTGGGGCACCTCGCTGGCTCTGTCGGTAGAGCACGCAACTCTTGATCTCGGGGCCGTGAGTTCGAGCCCCCTGTTGGGTGTAGAGATTACTTAATAAAATCTTTAAAAAATAAAAGGAAGGACGTTCTGATCCAGGCTACAACAGGGATGAACTGTGAGGACATTATGCTAAATGAAATAAATCAGCCAGATGAAGACATATTGTATGATTCCACTTAAATGAGGTACTTAGTCAAATTCATAAATACAGAAAGTAGAATGGGGGTTGCCAGGGGCTGAGAAGAAGAGAAGGAAGAGCTGCTGTTTAATGGGTACAGAGCTTCAGTTTTATAAGATGAAAAGAGTTCTAAGTGTATTATACATCACTGAACAGTACATTTAAAAATAGTTGACATGGTAGATTTTGTGTATTTTACAGTAAAAAAATTAGAAAAAAGTAAATGTCTCCTGAGTTAATATTTACATAATTTGACTCTTTTTCTTTTCTTTAACCTATTATGTGTATTATGGCCAATTTTGCTCATATCATCTCTCGGGTTACTAAATTCTTTTGGTTTCACGTCACCGTGTGTGTTTGCATGTGGGCTTTTTGGTTTGTTCTGTTTCATATCATTTTCTTCCACAGTTATTTCATCCTCTTGCAGGGGCCATGACTTCATGGATTCATTATTGATTTCCCTTCAGTGTTTTATTTAGTTCATTGTGAGTGTGCCGGGAGGGGTTCCACAGGAGGGAGTTCCTGGGGTACACGGCGCACGCACCCGGCTGTAGGTCTGCTAAATCTCCCCACCCTCACCCCGCGCGCTCCTGGGCTCGGTCCGGAGCCCCGGGCGCGGGGCCGGGACTACAAATAAAGACGACTCCCTCTATCTCTCAAAGCGCTGCTTCCTGNATCTCTCAAAGCGCTGCTCCCCTGCGAGATCCTGGCGGCGTGTAAGGAGTGCAGGGCGGGGGCCTCAGGAGTGAGGGGACATGGGAGCAGCTAGGAGTCACAGCGGGCAGGTGCCACACCCTTTACATACTTTGCCTTATTTAGTTCCAAGAGATAAAAGTTTAAAACCCCATGAGGTAGGTACCTTATTATTACCCCATTTTCTGGAGAGGAAGCAAGTTCAGGGTGTGTGAGAAGCTAGCCAAGGTCATGTAACTAGTGCGGAGAGGCCGTGCGGTTTGAAGCCAGGTCCCCATGATCCTAGGGCCCGTGTCCCCCGAGGTTGCTATTCGAGGCCTCACCTCAGGGCGGCTGAATCCGCCGGAGGAGGGGATGGCGTCCCCACATCCGCGTTGTGTGTGCCCCATGTCCACTCCTTTCTCTCTTTAACCCCAATTTTACGAAAGTCAAGGGGGAAATGCTGACGTGGGCAGCGGCAGCTGGGACAGGCCACGCCTCCGCTCCCAGAGCAGGGCTTGGGGGGGTCCCCGCGCCTCGGCTGAGGTGGTCTGGGGAGAAGGTTAACCCCGCTGGCTGTGTAGCCAGGCTGCCTGGGTTCATGGCTCCCCCACCTAGCTCTGTGACTTCAGAAAAGGATTTAATGTTGGAGTCAAACTGCTTCCTCATCTGTAAAATGGAAGCAACAGGAAGGCCTAACTCTTAGGACAGCTACGTGGATGAAATAAAATCAACACCCTCCAAGGGCTTGGTTAAGACGCTAGTTATCTTCCTACAGGGATTCACCTTCTCTGCAGGGGAGCCCTTGGCTCTAGTTCAACCTGCAAGGGGAAACCCCGGCAGGGGTGCCAGGGAATCACTGCACCAGAGGGTCCAGTCCCACAGGCCCAGAGCCCCTCGTCAGGGGAACCCTAAGTCCCTCCTCCCCAAGGGGACAGCCCAGTGCTCGTGCCTGCGCGGCCCACCCTCCCGCAAGGACGTGTGCGTGGCCAGGTGTCTGTGGCTAACCCGATACCTGTTGGCCATTGACCACACTGAGCAACAGGCCGAGGAGACGCAGGGCACTGCAGAGGCCGGGCAAGGGCTCAGAGCTGCGCTCTTGAGAGCAGGTCTGAGAAGGAGCTCAGAAGGGGGCCAAGACTGAGCGTAGCCGTGCAGCCATGGCCGAGGGCTGCTGGGGGGGTCTGAAAAGAATGGGGTGTCGGAAGGTATGGACAAATGCCCTCCTACTTGATGGTCTCCAGGGGACAAAGCTCTGTGAGTGAGCAGAGGTGGTGTGGCTCCGTCGGAATGGGTCATGCCCTAAAGCTGAGCAGAGGGAAAGCAATGCGTCCCGGAGGACTTGGCCTTGATATCACTGGCCTTGGTGGTGGCCAGGAAGAAGGCAGGCTCTGGTATCAGAACGGCCCGAGGCGAGGGTCTGCGTGCGAGGGGCCTCCTGCTAGGCCTGCTAGGCCTGCCCCAGAAGGAAGTTCAGGAGGGCAGGGCCGGAGGTCAAGCCAGAGGTCAGTAAAGGCAGACAATGAGCGGTGCTCCGAGTGAAGTGACCGGTCAGGAAGGCGGGAGGGACAGGTCATGTGATGGTCAATTTTACATGTCAGCTTGACGGGGCCAGGGGTGCCCAGATATTTGGTTAAACATTATTCTGGGGATGTGTGAGGATGTTTCCAGCTGAGATTAGTACCTGAGTTGGTGGACTGAATAAACCTGGTTGTCCGCCCTAATGTGGGTGGGCCCCAGCCCACCTGTGGAAGGCCGAGGTCTGGGCCAATAGACGATGCAGGTGTTCTCAACATCCATCATTACCTCCAAACTCTCTCTTTGGAGTGGCCTCTGGAAGCGAGAAAGGCAAGCAGGAAGAAACCTTCCTCTCTGCCTGCGCGTCTTCGAGCTGGGATATCAGTCTTCTGTGCTTGGAAGGGAACTTAGCACCAGTGGCTCTCCCAGACGTCCGGCCTGCAGACAGCAGATTGTGTCCCTTCTCCGCCTCCGCGATCACGTGAGCCAGTTCCTGAGAACGAATCTCTTGGAAGGTAGATGGATAAGTCTACCATAGGCAGCTCTCCCTGTGCTTCTGTTTCTCCAGAGAACCTTGACTCATACAGGTAACCAAACGGAAGACAAAATAGAAGGTGTAAAGAATGCCCTGGGGTGGGGGAAGGGGGTCCTGGCAGCCGCAGCACGGAGGTCAGGTCAGGGTACTAAGTAGAATCACCCAGAAGCTCCTGGAAACCAGACCGGCACAGCAAAGTCTCCTTCATGTGGACTTCGGGGTTTCCAGTTTCTAATTCTCCCTGTCCTGAGAGCTGAGGCAGACCCATGTACAAAAACCTCAGGGCTGCTATGTTTTTGAATATCCCATTCTTTGCTGAGGCAGGAACCCCCAGCGCCTCTGAGAATGCGTGAGCTGCACACAGTCTGACATGGTAAAATGTGAGCTTGACCCACACAGCTCAGAGGACACCTTGTTCTACACTGTTAGGGGGCGCACAGATTTAAGTCCTGTCCAAACCGCTATATATAGTGACAAGGCCAGGTAGAGGTGAGCTTGGCCCAGATGGAGCCGAGAAAGCTGATACGGCATGCAATACGCCCGCGGGGCAGGCCAGGCACTCTCTATGCTGGAAGGAGGACCCATTTGATATGCCAGAGACGGGTGAACACCATCTGAGGCCCAGCATGGAGTGCGTGTTGGCTTGTAATCCTCCTGGGAGCTTCTTGGGTGTAATTTGAAACCAGCCCCTGGGAGAGACAGAGGAAGGAGGCAGCCATGCAGGTTGGCAGGGGTCAGGTCTATCAAGCCAAGGGGACATACCAGGCTTGTCTTGGGCAGCAGCAAGATGAAAGCATCCCTACCCCTGAAAAGTTTATAAAGAGGACCTCACAGAATCCAGTCACCTATGCCCTGCAGGTGTTTTCACCACATCACTATCTCCAGGCTCTACCCTCGGAGCAGCCTCTGGGAGCAAGAAAGGCAAATGGAAACCACATTCCAAGGACAGGGAAGGGGTGAGGAGCCTCCAAGTGCTGGGATCCAGCTCATGGGTCTTTTTGATGAACTTCCCCAACAGGGTGGTCGCCCTGATGAGTAGAGGGAGGGCATCATCTTCAGAGGTCCAGGCATGTGGTGGGTCCTATGCTCGGTTTTAGAAAAGAACCTGGCTCTAGAGGAACCAGGGTGCTGGGAAACTCACAAGGCCAGGCATGGGGTCCAGAAGAGCATGGCAGAGAGCCAGCTCCAAAAACTGGGTCGGGCTCCTCCTCTGGGCTCCCTCAGCACCGGGGTCTACTGACCATATTGTAAGTGCAGTTCTACTGAGGTTTCTGTCAGCCCCATCAGCGACGAGTGCCCAGGGGCCAGCGCCATGCCATAGTTACCTCTGTGCCCCTGGTGCCTCACAGGGTGCTTGGCACGTGGTGAGTGCCCCGCAAGTGTGTGCTGAAAGAACTGGGGACTCAGTGCCGAGCCCCCTGCTGCATGAAGCCCTGCTGCTTGCTCAGAACCAGCCTGGCCCGGAGCCTGGAGGAGCAGATCTGTGAGTGTGGTGTGGGGCTGAGACCCGGGTGCACCCCAGGCTTCACAGTCCTCTGGACGGGTCGCGGTGGTCATGGTTTTTAGAGGCGGGGGAAGGAAGGGGATCACTTTGTTTCAATCAAAAATTAGATAAAAGTAAAACAACACTTGTGTTGGGGGGGGGCTCAGGAAATGAGAGTAGCTTGCTTTGGTGTTTGATTCCATCCAAGTTATCTTCCTTTGTGCCATGATTTTCACATGAGTTTTGCCACCCAGAGGAGCGATGTCACTTAACGCTTCCCTCCCTCAGCTTCAAGTAGGAGCCCAGGGCCCCAGAGTATTTGTCTGTCACGTGGCCCAGGAGCACCCCAGAGCCCCGTGCTGAGAGGAGCCGGGGCTATAGATGGCTCTTCTGTAGGAAGAAGATGGGCAGGCTTCACATTTTTCCTGAGCAGCTGAACAAGATTTCTGGAGGAAGCACTCCCTGCAGAACCAACTACAGTGTGATGTGCTGTCAACCTCTTGTGACAAAAGTCCAGCCAAGGTGTTTTGATGCTATAAAAAGTATCTGTCTGGTGTTTGGTTACAATAAAAAAAAAAAGTCAAGTGAAAGTCCTCATTGTAAAAAACCATGAAGGACTTGCTTTCACACCCCCTTTTCTCATGGCC
This sequence comes from Ailuropoda melanoleuca, assembly GCF_002007445.2. Taxonomy (NCBI): domain Eukaryota; kingdom Metazoa; phylum Chordata; class Mammalia; order Carnivora; family Ursidae; genus Ailuropoda; species Ailuropoda melanoleuca. Next base: position 81,808,752 of record NC_048225.1, read on the forward strand.
ACTAAGTACATTACCAACCTTGAGAATCTTTGGGATGTCACCAAATGGAAATACTCAACATTTCCATAGGTAATGTCCCCGTGGGTCAGCAGCCAGGGGTTACTACCACACGTATGTGAGTTCCCAAAGATCTGCAATTAGCAGGAAGGCATGGCCAACTCTGTCAGTCAGGGTCAGTTCCAAAAAGAACCCACATTATCTGGTTTAATTGTTGGGACGCTCAGCGAAAGGGCAAACAGTCAGCTTCCAGCAGTGTTCAGACCTGCGTCAGAGAGCTGGCTGCTGCAGAGCCCGTGCCTTGGCTCCACCTGCACCCGCAGACGAGATGCCTCTGCAGGTGGGACTGGGAGCTGGACGAAGGCTAGCTTCCCACCAGTGCCTTTTTGCCAACGAAGAAAAAAAATCCACAACCCTGCATAGAGCTCTGGGAAACTGCCCAGATCTTAGTCTTTCAATGCACTAGGGTTTCCCTTGCAACTCGGCCCCCCATGAGAGCTCTCCAGGCTGGCCCTGACTGTGCTAGGAGCAGTTCTCTCTCTGTCTCCGCAGTGGCTCTCCAGCTCATTGACCTTCTCTAGCTCCCTGACCTCTCCATGTGACTGTTGGCTCTACAAACTTCCTTGCTTTGATCACTACCCATAGCTTGAGGTCAGAGATTCCCTTTTCTCGGTGCAAGGCCTGGAACCCCTACCAAGGGAAGAAGATTCACACCTTCTGGACCATTCTTCACATGGACCCAGCTCTGAGGTGCTAATGACCCTGGGGGCAAAATGGGCAAGAGCAGAAAGTAAACCAGGTGTGAAAAAAGCCATGGCCAGGCTGACCCCACAGAAGGCCAACCAGTGTCCAGTGTCTCTAAGTGATGGAAAACTTTGGTCCCATCTAAGTTGTTGTCCATTTGTTGGTGGGGCCCAGCAGTAGGTGTCCCCAGGCAGGGGTCAAGTTCAGGTGGCTTCCTGGGATTAGACACAGGGGGTCATCTGCAGCAGGTAATGAACTCTCAGCAAAGGGGACAGCAGCAGGGCCCATCCCCCAGGGAAGGTATGGCAATCAGCTTGGACCCCAGTGCTACTCAGAGGGCTTAGAACAGCAAGAGAAGCTTCAAAGCAGACCCACATTCCAGCACCCGCAGGAAGGGAGGGAGATGTGCAGAATGGATCCGGGGTAGACTGGGATTACGGTATCGTAAACCTTGGCCAGACGGGATCATTATTACAATCTCTGGGTCAACACACTAGCCTGTTGGCCATTCAGATGACTAGAGGTGAGCCCTTAACCTGAACACTGCCAGTTTACATTCGCTGGGACGGTTAATCCCAGCTCCAGTGCCTGTGCAGCCTTCCCTTTTGATCTTGTCAGCTTCCTCCCTTTGCACAAAAAACCGAAGAGCACTAACTCAAGTTTCCATACAAGGGGACTTGTTAGAATGAACTAGGAAGGTGTGCCAGAGCTTGGCTACCTGCTTCTTAGGCCTATTTCCTTTTGTTCCCGGGAGAAACTCAGCCACATGTCCCAGCCACCTTTGCAGTTGGGTGTGGCCTTGTGGTTGCGTTCTAGCCAAAAAAAGTGGGAGCAAGCGTGGCGCAGGCCACTCCCAGGACTACCCACAGAACACCGCCGTTCGCTATCCTCCCTGTCCACCATGCGAACCCTAGTCCCCAAAGGTCCAATCCAAAGAGGCCACTGTGCCACTCAGATGTGTGGCTTCAGTGACAGATGGAGTTGGGAGGTGCCAGAGGTGGAGAGGAGGCTTTTAGGCTCTGGGATAGCAACCGTAGAGAATCTCTGAGCAGGAACGCCAAAATAAACAGGAGTATAATTGCCATCCTCTACTCGGACTCCGTTCAGAGAGAGTAAAGGGACTCCAGCCAAGTAAGGCGGTCCCAGGAGCCATATTTAGCAGGAGCTGGGGAGCCTCTGACTGTCGGTGGCTCTTACCTTTATCTCATGCAGCAGGCTGCTCTGTAACAGGTCCCCCCGGGCCCTGGAAGGCCCTGACAAGCATGTCCCTGTCATGGTGAGCGCATAGGTTAAAGAAGACTGCAATCCTCATACAATACATTTGCTCCTACTTTTTACCTACCATCAGCTGTACTGAATTACCTGGAGACTTACAATGATCTGTTCAGAATATTATGTATGTTTATATATATATATATATATATATATATATATATATAATATATATCTATTTACTAGAGAGACAAAGCGGGCATGAGTCAGGGGAGAGGCAGAGACAGAGGGACAAGCAGATTCCCCCCGAGCGGGGAGCCCGACACAGGGCTTGATCCCAGGACCCTGAGATCCTGATCTGAGGTGAAGTCAGATGCTTAACGGAGCCGCCCAGGCGAGCCCAGAATATACTATTTTGCTCTTGAAATAGAGGTACTAGAAGTTCATGATAGAAATTGGGTGTAGTTTTTTCATAGAAACAATATAATAGGATTATGATTCTAGCCAAGGTCTGACGCAATATTTACAGAAATGATCAGAAATTGCATAGTAACCCGTGTGTCAGTGAGACGAGATCTCCCCTGGCACAGTGGAGAGCTTTCTGAGGTGTCTATAAATCAGTCAAGTGGGACAGTGCAGTAACCAGTCACAGGAGAGCTCTAAAAAATGTGTGTGAGAGTTCCCTGGGCCTAGGAAGCAGGGAGCCCGTCTGGCTGAAGGCAGCGCCCAGACACTCAGTGTGTCGGCGGGGTGCTGTAGGGTGAACTATCCAGGTCATCTGTGTCGAACCATGCCAGTCCAAGGTTGACTGGAGACCACAGCTGTCAGGCTTCCGGGAATATTGTTTATGCAATATTCTGTCCTCATCAAAGGGATTTGGAACACTGGGTCACCCCTGGAATCACAAGAGGCCAAACTCAGAGGCCCAAGGCTATTTTTAAACTCCCCTCGTCCCCACCAGCCTCCCATACAACATTGTCTTCATGAAACCGAAAACCCAAGACCTTTGTAAAGAAAAGAAAGTTCAAATGACACCAATCTGGAGAAAAGAGACTTGTGGATGCTGCTTTCTCTCTGCTGTGAATACCCCTTTTCCAGCAAACTCCATTGGAACGTCTGTGGGCTTTGTGCTCCCTGCCCTTGTCCCGGGGGTTCTGCCGTGTCAAGAGGGGTTAGGTACATCTGGCATTCTTCAGGTAGGAACAGCCCGTGGTCTGCATGCAACCCAGTTCTATCAGAGCACTGCCTGGTGTCGCAATGGGGCTTTGAGCTGGGGCCTCAGGCCATTGCAAAATCTCACAGGAGAAGAAAGTAACATGAGAGTCCTTGGGGCCCTTCAGATGGATTTCCTCAGCCCTTCCAGAACACCGATGAGATGACAACACTGATGTGCTTGGACGCATGTCTAGTAACTGCTGTGAGGAGGCCCAAGCCAGGAGCCGCGGGTAAGTTGCTACCACCTGTTCAAAGGATGAGAATTGCATACGTATAATTTATGAAGCAGTTTTACAACGACACCCTGATTTCTTTTAGACCCAGTTTCCTGATAATAGGCTTGGCTCATTTAGCAACTGCTCAGCCAAACAAAGGAAACTTTGCTGCAGGTCCCAGAGGATCTCAAGCCCCAACCAAGGGAGACGGTGCCCACCTCCTACAGGGCTGGTGAAGGTTGAGATGGACTGTGTCGTTCTCCTTGCGGTTCCCTGCTCAGGCCTGCAGGATCTTTGGGAACCTATGCAGAAAGGGCCCTCCTGCTCTGCGGCTGGCAGATCCGAGAGGACGGAGTACAGAGCTCAGGGGACCCAGAATCCCGCCCCCCACTGGCTAGCAGGGAAAGGCACCTGGGAAGCTCACCACTCCTCTCCCCAACTGAATGCAGTGATGGACACTTTTTCCTGTGGTTGTGATGGATTAAGAGCAAGGACTGTCAGGGGGCTGTGAAACAAGCCGCTGAGAAACGCCACGGCTCCTGGGGAGGTTCCTGCGCTGCTGGCCTCCGGAAGGGACAGGTGCTCGCACGCGTGAGCCTGGGGGCAGGCACGTGCTGCCCCTCCTGTACCCCTGGGCTGGCTGTCCTCCGGATTGGCACGCTGGCCTTTTTGATGGCAGCTAGTCCTTGAAATGGGGGAGGGGGGTAGAATGCCCAAGAATACCAAGAAAAGAGAAGTTAGGCTTGCAAATCGGATTCTGATGATTTTAGGCCCCACGAGAGGCCAGGATCCTTTGACTCTTTAGGCACAAATTACAGCCCCCCTCAGAACGGCCTCAGTATCCTCCCCACCCCCAGATGCTTCTCATCGACAGCACTGTCCACACTTTGCTTCTTGCTCTGACCCTCTTGCGGTCTGATAGAGGAACCGAGAGACGAGACTAGGGTGGTGCAGGGGAGAGAGGGGCAGGGCCAGCCACGCAGACGGACCAGGGTGTCAGAAGCCGTCCTGCTAATATTGGCACCCCCGAACCCCACCCCCAGGTTAGCACAGTACATTGAACCTTAAACCAGAGGGATTTCAAGGCGTCTCAACCCAAGACAGCTCCAGACACCAGGAAGGGTCTGTCCACATGGGGCCCTCAGGGCAGATCTTGGTGCAGGCTTGTGGGGGGGAAGCAGCTGTTTGGGGGCAGACACCTGGTAGGTGAGTCCCTCTGGGGGAGGAGACAGCAGCTCTTGCTTCTGGTGTGGTGTGCCTTCCACTAAGGCCTACGAGGCCAGGTCCTCAGCAGGGGGATTTTGCAGGACAGCCCCTCTCCCCCTGGCAGGAGGGAAATCTCGTGGCTTTGGAACCTGCCCTGTCCCTCATCACAGTGGCTGAGGCCCCCCCTCCCCGGCTCAAAGCTGTGGTGACACTCCCCGCCAGCATGGGGGAGCTGGGCATTGTGACCTCAGCTGTTCCACACACAGAGAGGTGGTCACCTTGCCCTCACCTTGGCCTGTAATCTGCATAGGACAGTGGCCTGGTCACAGGGGCCCATTGCGGGGAGATTGGGAAGTTAACACACTGGCCTCCTCCATCATGTCGGCCAAGAAGGCAGAACTGAAGAAAGCAAGCCTGGTAAAGGAGAAACATTGCTGGACAACGTGGGGCCTCTCCAAGTTCCCGCTGGACAGAGCGGCAGGGTGGGGGGGGGTACAGAGAGCTCTCTGATGACTCCTCGGCTTTTCTTTCTCTGCTCTGAGCTGCAAGTGGCCTGTCAGCCCAGAAGGAGGGTGGCACTAATCCGTGGCCTGGGGGTGGGAAGGAAAGAGGCCTCTGCTGACTCCCTTTGGGACACAGAGCAATGGATTAACCCCCCCACCTTCAGCCACCCCACCCCCCCCGCCTCGAAGGGCACGGCCATGGCACAAAGCACCTTGTGAGATGGTGTGATTCACGCCCCGGTTTGCAGACGAGGAAAGGGGGGCTCAGAGGGCGTAAATGATCCCCTGGGTGGCACAGCCAGTAAGGAAGCAGCTGAGGTTAGACCACGAGCCCATCTCTCTCCAAGGCCCACGCTCCTGAAATAATACCCACACGGTTTCCACAAAGTTATGCCCAAGGGCTTTCCTAGCTCAGGCCCCCAGCAGAAAGAGGGCTGCTGGCTGACGGGGCAGGTGTGCGCTCAGAAAAAGGACGATAAGCTGACACGGGCTGGGTTGTCTTGAATCATGCTGGGGGGGGGGCGGTCAGTGGGCCTGAGCTCAGGTGCAGGTGGACAGGCAGGGGTGGGCAGGGGCCTCTTGAAAGGGCTGATGTGATCCCCCCAGTCCTGATGCCTGACAGGTGGACTGCCAACCTCCTCCCTCCACAGAGCAAGAACTACAAGGCAGTGTGCCTGGAATTGAAGCCAGAGCCGACCAAAGTAAGAAGCTTTTTTGAGGCCATGCCGGCAGCCAGGCCTGAGACCCGTGGGGAGGTGACTTGGAGTCAGGGGTCATTCGCTGTTCCTGGTGGCCAAGACCTGTCCCAGGTGCTGGGGAATACACGAGAGAGAGACAAGCTCTCTGCTCTCACAGAACTTCACACTAGTGACTAATCTCATAAAGAATAAATAAGGAAAACTCAGCAGTGTCACCCACTAGGCGGGGAATTAAAATAGGGAGGTAGGGCCCTTGGCTCAGCATGAAGGCCGAGGAAGGGCGCTGTGGGCGGAGGAAGGAGCGCGTCCAAAGTCCCTGCGGCAGGAGTGGGCTTGGCTCTTCAGGGGGCCAGGAGGGCAGTGGGGTGACGAGCTCCGAGCCAGAGGAGAAAGTGGTGGGAACTCCTGTGCCAGCGGGGCCTCCAGCTCTCTCCTCCACCCCAGCCCGAAAGGAGGAACGGAAACTTGGGGGGGATCTCTCCTGCCTCGTCCACCCCACGCCTGCGATTTCCAATAGTCTGTGTTTCTGCTTTCCCCCTACAGACATATGACTACAAAGGAGTAAAACAAGAAGGGCCGTTTACCAAACCAGGAGGGACGCACGAGCTAAGGGTAGGTGTGACGGCCCAGGCGGGGGGTCGACAGGCGAAGTGGAGACTCGGGCTCCCCAGCCACAGCCATGCCGGGTCCCCTGCTGGCATCTGTGGCTCTGCGCCAGGGACCGTGGCTTCACTCCCTGCGCTGCTTTTTGTTTCGTTTTAACTCTTCATTTTGAAGTAATTTCAGACTTATGGAAAATTCTCAAAAAGTTGTGTGATGAATTCTAGTCTACCCTTCGCTCAGATTTCCCAAATGTGGACATTTGATCATGGTTCCCTCTCTCCATATATACATATATACACACACACACTTTCACACACACACATATGTATAATACGGGGTTCCTGAACCATCGGAGAGCATGTTTCTCTCCAATTTCAGTGTGTACTGTCTAAATACAAGAACAATCTCTTACATAACCACAGTACAATGATTAAAATATCAAAATTGGGACATGAACATTGATTCAGTACTTAGTCTTTTTTTTACCAATTGCTCCACTAAGGTCTTTCCTAATGGAAGAAAAAAACAGCTGTTTCGATGCGGGATCCAATCCAGGCCCACACGTGGTCTCCAGGTTCCATGTCTCTTCAGCTTCCTTCCATCTGGAATAGCTCTTGCACCTTTGTTTTTTGGGACGTTGTCATTTATGAGGATTATAGGTCATTTATTTTGTAGACCAACCCTTCATTTGGGTGGTCTGATGCTCCCATTTGGGTGGTCTGATTAGACTTGGCTGTGCATTTTGGGGGGTGTCACATCGCAGAAGTGGAGGCGTGCCCTTCAGTGCGCCCTATCGGGAGGCACACGGTGTCTCCATGTCCCACTCTCCTATTGTCTTAACAGCATCCTTTCCTTCCCCCCTAGAGGGAGGCATCTCTCTGTTCCTCCTTCTTAGCAACACCCCAGGATCTTCCTTCCATCCAGGATGTTTCCTTACTCCTTCTCTTCCCTGTTTTATTTCCTCAGAATGAACTCAGGGAGGTGAGGGAAGAGCTCAAGGAAAAAATGGACGAGATCAAACAGGTAACAGGGTGAGACTTTTAAGGACACAGAGAAAGAAGGGTAGCACCTGGGAAAATGCAGTGCTGAATTCTGAATAGCGAGGGGAATCAGGAATCGCATGGAAAAAGCCTCAACCTCACTTAGCCCGATGTCCAGTGTTTCGGTGCTGGGCAGCTTAGATATCTAGTTCTTTTTTGTTTGATGCCTACACTCAGGTTTTGAAAGCCAAGAACTCTCTACAGCGTCACTTTGAAGGTTGAGGAGATAGAACCTTAGTGACAGAGTGAGAGGGACTGACTGGAATGTGGGGGCAGTCACGGACCAATTCCATTCTCCTTACCCCCCTCCCCTGAGCATGCTACAGAGAAGGAACTCTCTTGTTGCTGCTCGGACGGAACCACCTATGGCAAACTCATGAAGAGAGGGAGTGCTTAGGCAAGGAGGAGTACTGGAAACTGTGGTCTGAACGCCACCCAGAAGCCTTGCAGTAGCTAGATCGAAGCCTCACCAAGGCTGGGGGGGTTGCTTCATGCTACCTGCACCCTCGTCCCTTCGTAGACTCCTCGGGGAGAAAGGGGCTTTAATAGGCCACGACACACCCATTCCTTGAGCTTTATCCAGCTCATTCCAGAGGAGCAGCTGCTGCCCTGCTTTTTTAAAATGCCAGAGACGACTCCACGTTCAGTAAAATGTGCTGGGCCTTTCTTCTTCACTAGATCAAGGGCGTAATGGACAAGGATTTTGATAAACTCCAGGAATTCGTGGAGATTATGAAGGTAAGCATTTACTGAGCACTTTCCATGGCCGGTACCATACTAGAAGTTATGAAAGGAGATACCAGACCCTGCCCTGCAGCCACTTACAGTCTAGCAGGAAGACCCAAACTCTATGGAGAGAAAGAAAAAGCAAGCACCAAGCTACATGATAATTGGAGTTAATTAGGAGTCTGGAGAAATACGGCATGAATATTGGGGTAACCAGACTAATCCTCACAAAGCAAGTGCATCCTAAGGTGAACTTTGAAGGCTACGTTGGAAGCTTAATGCAAATCTAACCAAAAACCCAATAAGATTAGGTTTGAACTCAACAATTACTGAGAGGACCATCTAGACTCTAGAGTCGTGGCCCTCAAACCTTGATGTGTTTTGGAATTTCCTGGCACATAAATAAAGAAAATAGAGCTCAGGTCCTATTTGGAGGGGGCTTGGACCCTTGGATTTTTTTCACATTCCCCAGATGAAAATTTGAGAACCACTGATGTTGAAGCATAAATAGGCAGAAGCAGATATCTTTAAATTTTTAAATCAGTGTAAGTAACCCTGTAACAACCTCTCCACCAGGCATGCCTGGGAGGATTTAAAAAATCAGTATGCCCAGGCCCTGGCCCAGAGGAACTGAATAAAAGTCTCCAGGGTGGGCCACAGTGGCTTGAAAGTCTCAAAGTGATTCCGATGCTTTCCCCTGGGTAACAACCAGATCCTAAACGCTTTAGCAGTAGTCACTAACCTTGCCTGCACATTGCAATCCCCTGTAGTGTGACTTTGACCTTCGACCCAGGCTGCACCCCATAACAATGAAATCAGAACCTCTTGAGATGAGCTCCAGGCATCAGTGATGTTTAAAGATCACCGGGTGATTCCATTGCACGCTCAAGGTTTGGGAACCACAGTTCCATTAAATTTAGAAGATAATAAAGATGATTTTTTAAATGTTAGTGAGAAGGAAAGGATTATGTATTCATATTAAGGATTATGTATTCAAATTAAGGATTATGCTTGATTATATGAAGAAAGAAAAGGATTATGCATTCGTATTAAGAACTGGATTAGATGAAGAAAAACTTAATTCAGTTAACACTGTAAAACCTGAAATAGTCCATAGAGTGAATTTAAATAATAAAAATCAATAAGAATAAATTATAAATAAATATTTAACTAGACAGTCTAAATACAACAGAAGAAATCATGAAGGAAATATTGATATATTTAACAATATAATAAATTTAAAAATCATAACAGGAAAGTACCATATACAGAATTAAAAAGCAAACAACAATTTGGGGGAAATAATTTTCCACAAATACAATATAAACATCGATAAAAGTTTTTTGTCTATAACATATAAAGCTCACACAAATCAATAAGAACCAAATAGGGTATGAGCAAACAATCCACAAAAGAGAATACAACTAAAAAACAATAAATATATTTAAAAGGTTTACCTCATGCATAATCAATTAAATGCCAAATGAAAACAATTCTTAGGTCATTGTCACATTCAAATAAGTGAACTTTTTTTAAAGATTTATTTATTTATTTATTTATTTATTTATTTATTTATTTATTTTAGAGAGAGGGTGCGGGCGTGCAACATTGGGGGGGAGGGCACGGAGAGAGATGGAGAGATTCCCAAGCAGACTCCCCGCTGGGCATGGAGCCTGCCATAGGGCTCAGCCCACGACCCTGAGATCATGACTGGAGTGGAAATTAAGAGTCAGACACTTAACCGACTGAGCCACCCAGGCGACCAAATAAGCGAAATTTTAATTTGTGACAATTATAGAACAAGGCAGAAATGCTCTTATACAGCTGATCAGAGTGTAGGTTTGTACAAAGTTGGAAAGAAATCAGACGATGGGTACCAAAAAATGTCAAACCCCTTGACTTACTAATTCCACTTCTCACTATTTAACCTATGAGAATAATCAGAAATACTAGCATGGGTATATGTAAAAAGATGTTCATCACAGGATTATTTATAATAGCAAAAATTTGGAAGCCACAGTTTTGAACAGAAGAATAGCCAAATAAATTAGGGTATATCCATAGAATGAGATGTAGGAACTACTGGAAGCGGTGTTTAGAAGGAGTTCTTACAGGCGCACCTGGCTGGCTCAGTGGGCAGAGCACATGACTCTCGATCCCAGAGTTACGAGTTTGAGCCTCATGTTGGGCATTGAGCCTACTTTAAAAAAAAATAAGAAGAAGAGCAAATGCCATGGTTGAGTTAGATGTTAACATTAAGGGGAAACTGAGTCAAAAGCATATGGGAACTCTTTGTACTATCTTTGCAACTCTCAGTAGATCCCAAATTATTGAAAATAAAAAGCTTATTTAAAAAAAAAGAATGCTTATAATGAGAAGTAAAAAAGCAAGATACAAGTAATCTATACAGGCTGTTCTCAGTTAAGTGGGAAAAAAAATAGCTAAGTAAATATTTAGAAAAAAGACTAGAAAGAAATATACTAAAAGGGTTAATAGCACTTACTGCTAGGTGATGAGATTAATTTGTTCTTTTATATTCCTCTGTATTGTCCAAATTTGCTACGGAGGACATGTATTATTTCTGTATTAAAATGCAAACACAGTGTTTTGTTAGTGGGCAGGACTGGGGATTGAAAGGCACAAAGGAGGCTATTCTGGGCGCAGGAACAGCTTGCCGCACAGCGTGGAAGCAGGATGAACGTGAAGTGTATCCCGGGCAGTGGGGGGATCAGTCATACAAGTGGGATCATCTGGGGAACCTGTGGGACGTAAAATAGAAGGGGCACAAAGGCAGTAGATAATGAAGGCTTTTGAAAGACAGGCCGACAGGTTGGGACTTGGTGTGTAAGCATTAAGAGGCCTCTGGAGATTCTTAATCAAAGAACATGCTAGAAGCAGGACTTCAGAAAGGCTGAGCAGGCTGCTGTTTACAAGGTGGCCTGGGGCAGGGGGGAGGGTGGGAGAGCAGGGGTGGGGACTCTCTGCAGCAAGATACCAGCCAGGAAGCCACATCCCGGCTCAAGCTGAGGGACTCTGGACCAGGTGTGGGAACAGAAGGAACAGTACATCTGAAACATGCATTGAAGGAAAAATACTATTCTTGGTGATTGATGCAACGTAGAGAATAAAGGAGAAGCAAGCATCCATGACCCCAAAGGCAATCCAGACGGGTAGAAGAAAGTGGAGACCATGACAAGGACAGCGGGCGAATAGTTGATTTAGGAAACAAGGAGATCATTTTGGGACATAAGTTTGAAGTAACAGTGAGACTTCTAAGAATGGGCGACATTTTGACTCTGATATTTTGAACCCAGGGGGTATTTACACTTCAAGGATATTTTAGCTGTATTTACGAGTACAGTTATTTTATTCAAAATGTATACCACTTACAAATGCTTTTCAAGAAAGTACTTTTGAAATCCTCTCCACCCAGACAGTATGATTCCTTGATCAGTTTTCTACCATAGATCAGTAAACTCTTGCCAAACCTTTCATTTTTTATTAAAATTATTTTGGGGGGCGCCTGGGTGGCACAGCGGTTAAGCATCTGCCTTCGGCTCAGGGCGTGATCCCGGCGTTATGGGATCGAGCCCCACATCAGGCTCCTCCGCTATGAGCCTGCTTCTTCCCCTCTGACTCTCCCTGCTTGTGTTCCCTCTCTCTCTGGCTGTCTCTCTCTGTCAAATAAATAAAATCTTTAAAAAAAATTATTTTTAAAGCTATATATATATATATATAATATTTTATAATGGTCAAGCCAACCCTGTGTTTGTCCATAACAGATACTATCTGTGATGACACCTGCCATCCTAGACAGTCTTTTGTGACCACTGTTCCCATGCCAATATTTCCAGATCAAATTCTACAGATCTAAACTCGCCAAGAGGATTTTACTACTCTTTCAGTTCTTAGTAAATAGTAAACGTGAGGTGCCATTTGAGCTACTGTTTCTTTCATGTTGACTATTTCTGCCAGAAATTGGGTTAAAGAAGAAACACACGTACATGCGCAGGATCTGGGTGCAGGGGTCAAAACATTGGAGTCAAAGTGTCTTTGGGGGGTGGGTCACGAGACTTATTTTCCCAGCTCCATCATTTTATAGGCATGGAGCCGAAGCAGGTGATGGTCTCATCCAAGTGTGGGATCAGGTACCAAGACTCCCTGTCCTCTGACTCCTCTGGAGACTTTGGAGGAGCCCAAGATGACCCGCCATCGGCTTTGGCCTCATTGGGGAGTGGGGGAGGGGCAGGGAAGAGGAGGCATGTCCCCCCAAGGCCAGTGAGGATCCTTGAGGAAGGAGGGTGCGGAGGTCCTCTCTGAGCGGTTGGGAGAGGCGAGAGAAAAGGATTTCCAAAGCCCTTCAAGGTGATCATTCTAGCTTTGAATTTTCTCTCGAAGGAAATGCAGAGGGATATGGATGAGAAGATGGATGTTTTAGTAAATATACAGAAGAACAGCAAGCTGTAAGTGTAACCTGCACCCATCTCTCCTAGTCCCTAAAGAATCTCCTTCCTTCACTTTGCTGAGCGTCCTCGGGGCCGGAGGACGCTCAGACTCTTCACGGTCCTGTCTTGGTTTCTGTTACCCCAGTGGCTTGGGGTGGGTCAAGGTCTTCCCTGGCCACCCACGCTATGGTTACCTCCTTGTCATGTTGGAAACTGTCCCCCCAACTCTGCCCCTCCCTGACTCCCCAGTCCCCTTAGAAGAGGGCCAAAGGAACAGCAGGAACTCAGGCTGGTAGGAAAAACAGACACAGACCCTCAGCTCCGGCTCAAGAAGGTGGATGGAGCCGACGGAACACCTCTTTCCCTTCACAAGAAGATGATGGCACTACAGAAAACAAAAAAGGACCCTCTGGATTCCCTCCATCAATGCGGGCCTTGCTGCGTAAGTGAGGCCCTACCTCCCCCGTAGTCTGGTGCTACCCCCGGCTCCTGCTGCTGCTCCCTGACCCCCCTCCCCGCCGGGTCCTCTGGCTCCCTTACCTCTGGCTGTGAAGGGACGGTTCCACCCCTCTGCCGGCCCGCATGCCTCCCTAGCCCGGAGCCCTTGCTGGGATCCTGCCCTCTAGGCCCCAGGGAGACCCCAGAGCCAAAGCAAGCCCCGACCCTGGATATGCCTGTTCCCAAGTACCACCGCATTGTTCTATCCTTTCCTGTAGCAAGACCCGATGAGGTGCCCAGCAGGCAGGCCAGGGAAAAATTATCTTTCTTGTGCCGTTTCTGTCCTCTGCAGGAAAAATGTTTGTTGTGTGCCCTAAAGAACAGCTACAATCAGGGGTAGGTGGACCCCCGTAAGAAGCCTTGTCTCAGCCGGGTGCCCCATCGTCCCAAAGGCAGTGGGCTCAGACTGCGTTTGCGTCACATCCCTCCCGAGGTTGTGCAGACCCTGCCCCCCCATCCACCCAGTCGTAGAGGACATGGCACCAGGCAGGAGGGCTTGGGGACCCCCGCCGGGAGGCTGCTGCCCAGAGGCTCCTGTGGAGAGGGTGGGGGGTCCTCGCTGGCCGCTGAGCTGACCTTGCCTCCTTCCTGCCTCTGTCTCCGCCTCTAGCAGCAGAAAACTTCCATATCAGGCCTGGCCACCCTTTTCATCCTTGGCTTCTGGAGCTGCTTTCTGATTTATCTGTACTTCCAGCCCTATGTGGTGGAGGACATGCTCCCAACTAGCGCGGCCGCCGACGCCACCAGCAGCTCCGGCTCTCCCTCCCCACGCTCCTCGAGCTGCACAGCCAAGGCTTGTGGCCCTCGGACCTACCATCCCGCCCCAGGCCTGCCCCCACCCGGAGATTAAAATCTTCGTTTAAAGCCAAAGCAGGTATCACTGTTTTGAATATCAGCCCCAAACTTCAGTGTGCAAGAGAGGCACTTTTTTTTTTGTTCTAGATTCCCACAGTTTGGACTTCAAGTCCTCTTTCTGCTTCCTGCCGAATCAGTGGGAAATTCTGTCTTGGCCATTCTCAGGGTCAACCCCCTTCCTCTCCGCCGCCCCTCCACTCTGCCTGGTTCTGCAAATGTCTCCCAGGTCAAAAACGGGGGGGGGGGGCAAGGACGACAGCTGCTATTCTGTGTAGTAGCAGCAAAGAACCCCGTTGCCCTATGCACCTGCTCCCTCTGTGTTCTTAGCCCCTGCACTGTGTGCAGGGTGCCGAGACCCAAGAGTCTCGGGGGCCTGGGGGACCCCGGGCCCGGGGTCTAGCCTTCACTGCTTCCCTTGAGGTCTTGTCTTGGGGCAGAACTCAGGTCCCCGTTGTTCATAGGAACCCCCTCCTGGTGGTTTCCTGTCTCCCGACGGAAAAGAGGCATATTCCCACAAAGGCCTTAGGCCTTTACAAGAGTGGGGATGAGCCAGGGACCTCCAACTGCTCCGCTCTGGGTCCTGCCCCAAATCCCCTAACTTGGCCACTAGCTTGAAATGACAGCAAAGAAAGATACAGAGAAAACAGAATCTCAGTAAACTCTCCTGTCGTGTGTGCGATTCTTTGGGCTTAGTTTAATGGAGGAGGAATCGAAAGGATTCCATATTTTATTTCGTACCAGCTTTCTCGTTTCAAACCTTTGCTAAGTTGGCTGCTTGGACTTCTAGCCAGTCTAGTGAATAACTGACCACGCTCTTAACGGCCGCATAATAATGAGCCATGTATTGGGGCTTCTGATAGAAATTAAACAAACAAAAACTTAATCAAAACCTAGATCCTGCCCTCAAGGAGCTTATAGCTTTAAAGGAGACCTGGTAAACATGTTTATTAACAATACGGACCATATACAAATAAGGACAATAATCACAGCATGTGATGAAAGGAAAATGATTCAGAAATGGGAAAAAGAAGGGTGGGTATAGACTGCTTCCCTCCCCTTACTGATGTAACGTATTGCCACACATTGAACGGCTTACGGCAACAGAAGCCGGGTCCCAAATGGGTCTCATGGGGCAAAATCAAGTTGTTCACAGGCTGCATTCCTTCTGGAGGCTCCAGGGGAGAATCTGTTGGTCTTTTTGGGCTTCCAGAGGTTGTGTCTGCATGCCATGGCTCCTGGCCCCTTCCATGGTCAAAGCCGGCAATGGCCAGCGGAGACCCCTCAGTCCGCATCAGTCGGACCCTGATTCTCCTCCCACCTCTTCTCTCCCCTGGGAAGGCCGCTGTCATTACCCTGGGCCCATGTGGCTAACCCAGCCTGATGCTTCACGGTCAGCTAACGAGCAGGCGTCCTTCCCCTTGGCCGCTTAATACAACAGATTTGCAGGTTCTGGGGATTAGAACGTGCACATCTTTGGGGGCATAAAAATGTAATTTTTATGTATATAGACATCTCTGATCTTGTCCTAGAACATTTCCAGCACCTTTTTCCCACCTGTACCTACCCTGCTCCCTGGTTACCACTCTTCTAGTCTCTATCTCAATGTATTGTTTTGCCTGTTTTTGAACTTGTTACGGATGGAACCATATATGTATTTTTTAGACTCATTTTCTTTGCTCAAAATTACATCTGTGTAATTCATGCATATTGTGAGCATAGCAGTTGTTCATTATTTTGTAATTGCTGTGCAGTTTCCCTCTTGTGAATACACCATCATTTACCCGTTCTCCCACTGGTGGCCCAGGTGATTCCTTAAACAGGCTAAGTAAAAGCAATTTTCCCTGCTGCCCTTTGTGCCTTTGCCTGGCCTTTAAACACCTCCCCTGATCCATGGTGCCCTGCAGGTCACTTTAATCCCCTCTTTATCCCCCAACAAAAAATATTTACTTTATTAGACTGAAAAAAACCTCAAGCCTGGGACTTAAGCCCTAACCTCTCACCCAAGCTCAGCTCTATCTGTCTGTCCAGGCCCCAGCTGTCATGTCAAACTCAGTACAGACAAAATCAGCCTCCCCACCTCTGAACCCAGACCGCTTCTCTGCCCAACTTCCCAATGGGTCCATGTCCTTGCTCACTGTCTGGCAGTCGGGCCCCTGGCCTCTTCTCCCAAAGCCCCTTCAGTTATTGTAGAATTTCTGAGAGTATGGGCAAAGTGCTTATTACTGGCTGGCAATGGGATCCTCTTTCCTATTTACCCTCCTATCACTTCCTCCATGATGTATCTCTAATGGCTCTCAGGACCTTTCCTGGAAGAGCTGAGGAGGAGAGAAGAATGCAGGTTGCTCAAGGGCAGAGACCATTCAGCATTCATCTGTTGCCCACCGTCCCTGCCCCTTGACGGATGTGTGGGTGTGTGGCTAGCAGTCCCAATTTTGGACACGGGTACCCCTTAGTCATTCAAGTTTTACACTTTCTCTCTCTCCCTCCCATAGGATATGAGCTACCAATTCCCAAGCAATCTTTATAACATTCCCAATGTCCATTCCCCAATCCTCCAACTCCCATACGTCCTCTAACCCAGGCTCTTAGCATCTGGATCCTAAACCACTTAGAGTAGCTTCTGACCCACTTCCCTTGACTCCAGTAGTTTCTTCCAACCTGCAATTCATTTTGTGCACACCACTTCCAGATACTTGGTGCTTACCCACTGCTTTCTACTCCAACACTGTCCCTTGTCCCAGTGCCCACTGCTCATGGGATAATGTCCAAACTCCTCAACATCCCGTTCAAGGCCTTGCCCTTTGGATCTGATCTTAGATGTCGGAAGTTTTCTCCCCTCTTCCTGTTGGTAAACCTACACTCTAAGGTCGGAGAGAGGAGTTAATGAAATTGCTCCATCCAAGGTCATGTGATAAGTGGTAGAGTTGGAATGTGAACCCGAGCATTTTGGGTTAGTCTAGCTTTGGATTTTGTACCCCTGGGGGTTGTTCCCCTGCCCACTACGCTGCGACCCAGGAGCAGTTCAGTATCCACTGTTGCAACCCTGGAGAGGTGCTGGGAAGAGTCTGGGGCAGAGAGCAAAGCACTTGGCTTCTCTCTTCAGCTACCCCTTGCAGCTCCAGGGGAGAGCCAGAGTTCGTGTAGATCCGTGAACATTCAGGCCAGCCTCTGCCCAGGAGCCAGTCCCACTGTGGACGGGGTTGCTTCTCTTTCTTGGAGGAAACCTCTCAGTTCACTTAGGGAGAAGGAGACCTGTGCCTCTCAAACACATGCGACAGAACCCATTGACATCAGAGATGTAGCTGAGCCAAGGCTAGAAGCTCTCCAGACTTGAATCTTAGGCCAGGGAGGTTGTTGAAACAAAAACAAAGCTACTTTCAGTTAAATCATGAATGCCAGGGAGGCCACCCTGACGCCATTTTTTATCACTAGGAGCCACCTTCAGCTTCACATTCCCTGCACAGTAGGCCTGAAATAAAAGCAGAAATCCTCACTCCTAGCCTTGCCCAAGCACATTAAAAACCAGAGTGTATGTACACACTCCTCTGCAAAAGCCGACTCTTGAAAACCCATCAGCAGAGGGCGCTAGAGCCCCACCAGTCCCTGCCCACTGACCTCTCCAGAAGGAAAAGCTGCAAGGTCGCAGAAAAGGGAATCAGACAAGGTGGGCTTGTGGGAGGTGGTTAACTAGACCCTGGGTCTCACCCTGGATTCATCTTTGTAATTTTATGGGATCCCAAGACGACAGACACCTCTGATTTGTGCCTGTAGGAAAACCAGTGGTAACCCATGTAAGGAATCAGTTCCAAAAGGGCCTCCCCGTAATCCAGTGTTTGGAACTCACCAGAAGTGACCTACATCCATTTCTTTATTTACTTAGGCAGCACAAGCCAGGCATCGGGCTAAACCATGCATTTCCCACAATGTGGTGCTGTAACAATACTTAGATTTGAGACTAGCCCTCAAAAGCCTTTGAAGTCTTTAGTATGGAAAATAGAATTAGTGGGACTATTTTCTGTTCCTGGGTAGAGAAAAGGAAGGACAGAGGACAATGTGGAAGAGTAGAGAACGTGTGGGAAGAGAAGGAGAGATGAGCAGGAATAAGGGACCCTGGGGAAGAGGAAGCAAAGTTGGCTTTCAACCCCTGCCTGGTGGTATATAAAATATTAAACCTTAAAATTTGTCTCTGGCATGCTCCCATTTACCTTTCTAGACCGTGACGTGGGTCTGGACCCTCATCTCCCCAGAGCCTCAGGGCTGCACGGGGTCACCCAGAACTCTTTCCTGCAGCACACCCCAGCTGGGCCTGCCCATCGTGGCTGCCATGCTCCCGAGTTTCTTATTCTTCACTCCCGTCCTCTTTCCCCGGCCTGCGGCTGTCCTCCTCAGCTCTGTGTTGGTAGGGCAGCAGTTAACTAAGGCACCCCGTGTGACATCTTCTAAAGAGTCCCCAAATCCGTCTTTCATTGCTAAGTTTCCAGACAGTGGGCTGCAGGGTCCTGACAATTTCGGGCTGTTTATTCAGGGATGGTATTTTGGGAGCCAGGCCTGCCACTGGGTTCCCATACAATGTTTCAGAGGAGCTGGCAGCGGGGGCCTGGGGGGGGGAGGGGCTGGTACAGAAAGGTCATTGGCGAGTTAAGGATTTGCAGGTCAGGGATAAGTATCTCTGGGCAGTTCTGAGTGTGTGTGACAGTGACTTCACATGTGTGATTCTGTGTGGTTGGATGAGGCCAGAGGCGGAAGGTCAGTCCACGAGGAAGGATGGGGGAAGAATGGGCCACATGGCTCGATACAGAAGAACCACTGAGGCAGGAGAAAGGAAGTCGGGGGGGGGGGCTTGCCATGGCAGATGCAGGCCTACTGTCCCAGGGCCACCACCTGGGAAGCGCTCCTTGCCCGGGGCCGGAGCATACAGCGCCTGGGGCCCCTCAGCGCAGAAAAGAAGAGACCTCCGGGGCCCACCGCCCATGCGCAGCTCCCTGCAGGTCTGCACATCCTGTCTGGGCTACGCCAGGAGCTCAGGTGGAGCGCTGTGGCTTTCCTAGAGAGCCTGCAGAGGGAGGTAAGTGAGACTCAAGGGGCCGGGAGGACCGTTGTGACAAGGCACAGGCCACAAAGCCAGCTGGACTGCGGCGCTCATGCTGAACGTCTCCTTTTTGGTGAATCTCGGGCATTGTGCGCATTGCTTCCCCACCTTAGCTGTCTCCGGGGCCTGCCAGAGGGTCCCCACTGGGAATTCCACCTGCTTGTTATTTCTCTGCAAGGGCGCTCTGGCTGTGCAGGAGCGAGGGCGAGGAGGGAAGAAACCAGTTTGCCCACCAGGCCTTGGTAGGATAACAGGACATCCTGGGCACCTGTCCACGCAGAATAAACCTGGGATTACCCTGCCTCATTCACTGTACCTTTGTGAATGCCGCTCCCATCCCAGAGAACGTAGCCCAGTTCAACCCCTCCAAGTCCCCACCATGCATGGTGACAGAATTCAATCTAGCAGTTCCCTTTAGGCCGGGAATGTCAGGGAAGAGGCGCAGGGGAAGGTTCTGGAGTTCTGGTAGTATCCTATTTATTGATCTGGGTGGTGTGATATGGGTGTGTGC
This sequence comes from Ailuropoda melanoleuca, assembly GCF_002007445.2. NCBI lineage: Eukaryota > Metazoa > Chordata > Mammalia > Carnivora > Ursidae > Ailuropoda > Ailuropoda melanoleuca. Next base: position 81,828,309 of record NC_048225.1, read on the forward strand.
TGTGCATAAAAAAGTATTCCTCAAACTGCAAATGTAAGATTGGGCAGCTGCTTTGGAAAATAGTTTGTCAATTCCTCAAAATGTAACATGGGGTTACTGCTGTATGACATGGTAATTCCAATCCTAAGTACATACCCCAAAGACCTGGAAACATGCCCAGACAGAACCATGCACGTGAATCTTTATAGCAGTGTTGTTCATAATGACTAAAAGAGGAAAACAACCCAAATGTCCATCAGTGGGTGATGATGGGTAAACAAGGTGTGGTCTCTCCATGCACTGGAATATTAGGCACCCATCAACAGGGATGGAGTACTGACATGGGCTACCACGTGGATGAACCTGGAAAACACATGAAAGAAGCCAGCCACAAAAGGCCTCACATTGTATGATTTCATTTCTGTGAAAAGTCCGGAATAGGCAAATCTTACAGAGATAGGAAATAGACCAGTGATTGTCAGGGACGGAGGGAGGGGAAAATGGATATGGGATTTCTTTTGGGAGGTGATGGAAATGTTCTGGAATTAGATGGTAGCAGTGGTTGTCCAGCTCTCTGAATATAAATGATCAAACTGTATGCTTTAAAAGGGTGAATTTTACCATAAGTATTTTATGCCTTAATACTAATTTTATAATTTCACCTTAAAACTGAAGGTGCCACTATTCTGTTGCCGTGGCCCCTGATTAAAAAAAAAAAAATCCCAGCCACTGTCCCAGCCAAAATGCTGCCTCCTCTAGGAAGGCACCTCTCTGAGCTCATTCTGCATTTCGTGCCAACACCCGCTTACTACTTGTTGCTTTTGGAACCTGGCCACTCAGAGTGTGGCCCTTGGACCAGCATCACCGCATCATTCAGGAGCGAGTTAGACCTGCTGCATCTCGGCCCCCCAGGCCTACTGACTCAGACTCTGCACTTTAATGAGTTATCCAGGTGATTCGTATGCACGTTAAAGTTTGAGAAGCACTGCTCTCGAGAGCACTCGCCCCACACACACCTGCTGAATGAAAGAGATTTTAAGCTCCTCAAGATTGTCTTTGTCTATCCCTACAGAGTCTGTGCTCATAAGTATTTGTGGACTCAGAGGTCACACATGTTCGTCCCCAAAGAATGCTGAGCGACATCAGAAGTACAGCCAATACGTGCTCTGACTCTAAGACCAGGACCGACTAAAATTTGAGGTTACTCTGGTGGGATAAGAGAATAGGTGAACTCCTGACATTCGGAGTGAGAGATCCAAATACCATTTCCCACTAAAAGCAATCAGGGCTCCTCAGACAAACGGCTAATTCTAGATCTGAGCAGAAAGTGTACAAGAGGTTTGTACAAAATGTAAGAGACTTCTTGGATCATGTCTAAAGAATTCAGGAGCCAAATAGAAGAGACTGCCACTGGCCAAAATGCAGCCACGTGAACACCAATAACACTAATTACAATGAATCAAAACACATCAAATGCGTTAAAAGCCATGAATTAAGAGTAATCCTCAAAACAGAGCAAAACAAAACTTTGCTCACTGTTGTAGGATGTTAGGAAAGCAACTCATTATTTTGAAAATGGTAAATAAAGGAGGAAAAGCAAGCAATTATTCTGGGTGTCATATAATAGATAATGATATCTGTCATTTCTCCTTCACTTATAGGCTGGAGTACTTCTATGAGGGAGAAATGATGGAATCAGATATCACTATTTTGAAATGTTTAATGAACCCAAAGATTCAAGCATTGGTCCCCTGTAGCATCTAATAACACAGGAAGAGACAACCAGATGTCAGCTGCCTCCTGTTGGAAGAACAGATCACCACTGAAACCAAACCTGAGCCTGATTAAGCTCTAAATGCTATACCAATTTACGGGAAAATAGGAACAGAGAGCTTGTTAAACTACACCTTCAGGAGAACATCAGCAACGTCTAGATTGTGGACGAATCTACAGGATAAACGACCCCGGGCCTTCAACAAACAAACTTCAAGGGGGAAAAAGAAAAAGACACAAGTGACCTATAGATGAAAACAGACTTAAAAGTTCTACCAGCCAATTTCAACATGTGAACCTCATTTGGACCTTGATTCAAACTATTTTTTTAAAATTTTTACTACTGGGGCACCAGGGTGGCACAGCGGTTAAGAGTTTGCCTTCGGCTCAGGGCGTGATCCCGGCGTTATGGGATCGAGCCCCACATCAGGCTCCTCTGCTAGGAGCTTGCTTCTTCCCTCTCCCACTCCCCCTGCTTGTGTTCCCTCTCTCGCTGGCTGTCTCTATCTCTGTCAAATAAATAAATAAAATCTTTAAAAAAAATTTTTTTTTACTACTGAAGTATAGTTAATATACAATATTAGTTTCAGGTGTACAACATAGTGACTTCTATTACTCCGGGCTCACCATGGTAGTGTAGTCACCATACATCATCGTAACAATATTATTAACAACACTCCCCATGCTGTATCTTTTCATCTCTGTGACTTACTTATTTTATAACTGGAAGTTTATGCCTCTTAATCTCCTTACCTTATTTTGCCCACCCCAGTCCCCACTTTGTTCTCTTATTTCAAGACTCTGTTTCTGTTTTTTTGTTTTGATTTTTAGATCCCACAAATAAGTGAAATCATATGGTATTTGTCTTTCCCTGTCTGACTTACTCCACTTAGCATACTATCCTCTTGGTCCATCCAGGGTGTCACAAATGGCAAAGTGTCAGTCTTTTTTTATGGCTGAATAATATTCAAACTATTTTTTAAAGCCATTTATGACAATTTTGAGACACCAGGAAATTTGAACAATAGGAATTGTTAATTTGTTTTGACGTATAATAGAATAGTGCTGTTGATACAGAAAGAATTCTTTTTGAGTGATTTACTTAAACTTTTACAGAAGAAATGGTATGACATCTGGAATTTACTTCAAAGTAACAGAAGCTGGGCTAAATTGATGGGTGTGGGGTGTGGGGTGTGGGGCAAGTCTGGCCCTTGTTGTGGTTGGCCAGTGGCCAGGTGTGTGATAGTTCACGATGCTATTCTGTGTGCTTTTGGGTATGTTCCAAAGTCTCTAAAATTAAAAAAGCTAAAACAAATGAGAGATATATAACAAAGTGTTGATCTAGCAAAAACACAGTATAAACAAAACAAAACAGACTCAGTCCAAGGATCCAAAACTATGTAAGAACAATAAGATGAGCTTCCTTGTCTCATTCTCAACTTACTTTCCATAATTAGATTTTTTAAATAATGTAATAATTTACCTTCAGAGGTGTTCTACAAACTCTCAATCACAGAGAATGCAGCAGAAACCGAAAAGTTATCCAAACTCAAGGAGAAAGAATTGGATACAGAAATTATTATGGAAGATATGGGGCCAAGAAGGAACCTAGCTAAGTTCACAGAAGTCCACTGGCCGAAGGCCTGAGCCAGGCTGCAGGTGTGTTCACCACCGAGCTGGGAATGGAAATAGTGTGTTGGTTTAGCGTCCTTCTCCCTAACAGAATCAAATGCTAGAGGCTGGGTCTCTCCCATGGCTGCACATTCAAATCCCCCAGGGAGCTCTGGAACTCAGCTCTCTCTCCCTCCTCCGCTCCCCCTTAAAGGGAGCTCTCTGCAGGAGGCCAGCGCTCTTAGTGTCTGGGGAAGGCAGGCTTGGGATTTTATCTGGTCTGGGCACATCTAACCACAGCTGGGAAATGGTGGCAGTCACTGCTGGGTGAATGATGAAGGGAGTGGATGGGTGAAAGCCTGGGTGTCAACTTCATTCTGTTTGCTGTGAGTCACTTGAGGTCATTTGGAGCCACTGTCCAACCTGAGTCACTCTCCTCAGGTCTCTGGGGTGTGGCTGAGATCCGAGGAAGCCAGAGCTTGGCTCCAGAGGGCTCAGACTTGGGCTTGGGTGGCTACAGGTTTCAGCAGCTCATGTCCCTGTCCCTAGGGCAGACAGCTGCTGGGCAGAAGCCAGGCGGGACAAAGCTGGGAGGAAAAGGCTGCAGGGGGCACACAGGTCGGCCTCCCGCAGCATGCTGGGCTGTGAGTCAACCCTGAGTGACACCCAGCAGGCAGTGGGTAGCGCCAAGTGGGGATTCCATCTCCATGGTGACCGGCACCAACCAGAGTGACCCAGAGGCCAAATCCCTCCCCGTAGGATCTGAGCCCAGCACTGAATAGTGACTTTCAACAGCGCCACGGCAGAGGGTTCAACCGCTGACAGGGCACACAGAGATTTCAAGTAAATGTGTCAGGAGCCACTGATCCCTGGCAATTGAGGTGGGGTGGGGGAGGGCAGTTTCTAAGCAGTCAGGACACACAACGAGGAAATATGACTCAGGTTTCCAAAATGCCCTTCTCAGGTATTACCTGTGACACAGAGCAAGGCCCCTCACTACAAGCTCCTTGCCCAGCAGCAGTGGGATGGGCAGCTCCTTTGCCAGCTCACGTGCTGCTTGGCCTCCTTGCTGGTCTAGTGGGAGATTGCCACTTTCAGGCCCATTTGGCCCAGAGGGAAGGCTCCTACCCCACACAGGATTTGTGACTAAGCTGGCCTTCTACCATACCCTCCTTCTGCTCCAGGTGTGAGTTCACCCTTCGCCTCAGCCCCACCCAAGTTTACCAGCCCAGCATTGCTCATGGCTCCCTAGCCTGGGGTCCTTCTCTCTTGGCCTCTCAAGAACTCCCCTTCTCAGGCAGCCCTATTGGCTGCAACCTGGCCTTCATGGGACCTTCCCCTGTTTGACCGTGACCCTAGAGGTCCTAGTATCACTTGCCGCCAGGCAACGATAAGGCAGGGATTTGTAAGCAATCAACCGACCAAGCAATGAGAAGTTTAAGACCCTCCAAGAACTTCAAGCAAGCCATCTTTGATGAAGCAGAGTCCATGTGAGGCCAAAGGAAGGCAAAGTGATGTGGATGTGAGGACTATTCCATCAGGACAGTTTCCTGCAGGAGGCTGGATTTGAACCGGGTAAGGGAGACAGGCTGGTTATTAGTTAGGTGCTGAGAAGTGTTGGGGCTGAGCAGGCAGCACATGGTGATAGGAGAAAAGTCGGGAGCAAATGGGCTCTGAGAATCCTTGTGGGCAGGCAGGAGTGATACCCACAATACATAACCATCGACCCTGACCCACCAGACTATGGAAGTGCTGGCTTTGCCAGCTGTGACCCTCTAGTTGCTGGATTGGGATCTGGGGTCTCCTGGGAAAGGACCGGGGTAATGATGGGCAGGTGGCATTTGTGTTGGGGGCAGGGGCTCAGGACAGCAGCTGCTTACCAACCAGGACAGAAGCAGCTGGGTATTTCAAGACCCCTGAGGACCACAAGTAGTGTGCACTGTCAGAAGCTCTGCCCAGCGTGTGAGGGGGCAGTGGCCACGAGACGTGAGCCCAGTGCTCAGACATTCTGATGGGATCCATTAGCCACATACTTATCTGCAGGAGGACACAGCTGTGAGTCAGGAGCCCCTGCTTTCCTTCTTTCTTGGAAAAGATTATGTTCCAGCATAGCACAGAGGGCCCAGAGGGCATCCACCACTGTTGGGAACGCTGAGATGGCTCTACCCTTGCCCAGCCCAGGCCCCACCCGAGAGACGCTGTTAGCCTTGTAGCCCCCTCTGGCTCAGAGGCTTGCAATCCCCTTGGGAGTCAGACTCCGGCCTCGGTTGGTCTTGTGAAGTCAGGAAAACTCCCACGGACAAGGAGACTAGGAGGTTTGATGACTTGTCAAAGCTAATTCAGAGCCAGAAAAATCCAAAGACTGTCCCTGGGACATAATGGCTGCTGTTAGAACCTGTGCCTTTGGGTGTGGCTTTCCAGCAGAGAAGCCCTCCCCTTCCAGAGGGCACGGTGGGGATCTGGCATGGAAAGCACAGCAAGACTTGGACAGGCCAAGAATCCTGACTCCAGGAGAAGGGAGGAGAAGAATCTTGACCCTGTTACCAGGCAGTGGAGCGAGACAGCGGCTGGGAGCCCTGCACAGCCAGGGTGGCGAGAGTCCTGGGAGGCAGGCGGCCGCACTGACCAGCTGGCACCAGCAGGGAGGGAACACACTGGAGTGGACGTGGAGACCCTCAGAGACATGGTCAGCGGGAGACCGGAGAACCATGCTGGAGACACGGTCATGTCCCAAGGCAGGCCAGCACTGCTGAGACTGCCGCCACGGAACATGGGACGCAGCCTTCACGGTGCTCTCTCCGCCTCGCTGCCATAACTATAAACATGTTCTCTTCTGTCGCTGTACCTTCCCTCACAGGTCCGAGCCCGCAGGTGGCTGGGCCGGGAGAGAACAGGTGCAAGCTCTGCGTGGTGGGGAGAAAGAGCACGTGACCTGCGAGCGCCCTGAGATTGGGTAGAAGGTGTCGCATGTGTGCACAAGACATTTTTCGGAGCAAGGCCAGAGCTTTTCATGGGATCCTCAGATGAAAACAAGTGCTGCTCTAGAACGGTAGTTCTCAACACTTTCCTGATGCCCCTGAGGCCTGATGGGGTACTCTGAAAGATCAATTTCCATCCCACCCATTCAAGTCAGGCATTTAATCCCCCTTCTAGGTTAACACTTAGACCCAAATGCTCCCTCCCTGCCATTAAGCCAGAATCATACACCTAACTTGGATGTTGAAAAGTCATCTCTTCTGAACACACCCAAAATGGATCCCTCGATTAATGTCGCCCCCTGTTCTTCCCCCAGTCTTCCCCCAGTCACAGTTAATGACAGTCTTCTTTTCTATGAAGAGGGAGAACTGTTAAGCTCTGGGTTCAAATCCCAGCTTTCCTGCTTGCTGGCTGTGTGACTTTATGCAAACTGATTAAACTCTGTGCCTCAATGCCCTCTTCTGTATAATGGGAGCAATAATGCCTAGTCCGTAGGAGTGTTGTGAGATCTAAACAGCTTTAAAGTACGTCAAAGGTTTAGAAGAGTGTCTGGTTAACAATGAATACTAGCAATTGTCATTCTTCAGTTGCTCTGGACAAATCCTAAGAATGAGCCTTTCTTCCTTCCCCTTACACATCATGCCCCAATCCATGAGAGAGTCCTGTCCAACCACTGTCCAAGACCTATCCCAAATCTGGCCTCCTCTCACCATCTCGGTTGCTACTGGCTTTGTCCAAGCCACAGTGGCCCTACCACCAGCCTCGGAAACAGTCCCCTGCTTCTGTTATTCCTGTCCTCCCCACTGGAGTTCCCCAAAGGGCAGTGAGAAGGATGTTTTACAAATGTACGTCAGATCCTAGCCCTCCTTTTCAGACTCAGAACATACATGACACCCCTTATTTCAGCGGACAAGACCCTACCTGCTCTGGCCTTTGTCCATCTCTCACTTACCTCCTACCTCTTCCCCTTCCTCCCTTGGCTCCCCTCTGCGTAGAATAATGCCAGAGTAGAGGAGGAGCCATCGGGGCTGTTGGCCTAGGACCATGAGGGGAAATTCCTCGGAGATGACACGTGGGCATGCTTGAATAAGTACTTGGCGAGCGCTGTACGCATAGCAGGTGCGGGGAAGGGTGCATGCATCCGTACATTTCTTTACCATGACCTGGTTTCCTACAGATGGTGCTCAGTGCAGCTCCTACACCCTGGCAGGGAGTAGCCTCAGGCCTGGGGGTGCAGGGGTGTGCTGGAGGGTCTCTGCTCTGGTTGCCACCTTCCTCCTCCTACATAGCCAGGCGCAGGGTGAAGAGCCTTTGAGCCCTGAGGACAAGCCCGTGGATCCAGGCGTTCTATCCCCCACCCCCACCCCACCCCACTTAAAGCAGCATCCTCAGGGCAAGGAGGTGAAATGCACAACACCCTCCACGTCTCCGGAGCCTCCCTTCCCCTCTCTGCGCCTTTCTCCGCTCTCACAGCTAAGGAGAGTTCCCAGCGGAAAATATCCCTTCGCTTTTGGGAGGCCAAGTGAGGGGGAAACCGAGACCCTTAGGGGAGCTGCCCTGGCCGCAGCAGACGGCCAGTTCCGCAGGCAGCTTGTGCGCAGGAGGCGGGGGCTGAAGTATAAAGGGAAAGGGCAGCTCAGTGGAAAAATGAGTGCTTCTCAGTCACGTTTAGCCCAGGACTCCAAGACGCAGACGGGTAATAGGCCTGCAGACCCCTTGATTCTGCCACCGCCTGTAAAGGTCCACCGGCCCAGAACATGCACACTTGGAGAAATTTAAAGCGCCATTGAAATAGTAGATGTTACCGTCTTCCTCTGCACTGTTAGTATTACTACCATTCTTGTTTCTTCTTTTGCTAAAAGTGGATTCGTTCTTGGCACGGAATGATAGCAACCTTACACCGAGCATTGCCCGGCGCCAGGCATTGTTCTTAATTGTCTGGGTGTTCAGCCCGCAGCGGTGGGAGGGAGCAGGGAATCACGGGGGCGTGCAGTTCCCGCTGCGCCCACTGGGTGGCGCAGGCGCCGCACTTCGTCCAGAGCTTGGTGCAGGTGGTGCCGGGCTGACCTCGGGAGTCCCATCAGCGACAGAGGACCCCGGTGCCCAGCCCCAGACCGCTGAGGCCTCTCCCGGGCTTGGGTTCCGACAAAGGCCTTCTCTTTGGAAGTAACAATTGGGGAATTCCCATCTCACAGAGCAGGGTTCAAGGCCAAGGGCTTGACTAAAGACAACAGACAGGCGGGTGGGTAGGAATGTGGGGGGTGGAGGGAGGGAGACTGGGTGGGGAGGAGGACTCTTGCAGAGTGAAGTGAGGAGGCACAAGTGTGGTCAACCTTCTGTAATAATCAGGTGTGCCTGGGGGGGCTCATTCCGTTAAGCATCTGCCTTTGGCTCAGGTCGTGATCCTGGAGTTCTGGGATGGAGCCCGGTTCAGCTGGGAGCCTGCTTCTCCCTCTCCCTCAGCTGCTCCCCCTTCTCTCTCTCTCTCTCTGACAAATAAATAAAGTCTTTTTAAAAAATAGTTAACCAGCCTGCTGCATCCTGATATTGGAGTTCTTGTGCCAATGCGGGGGTGGGAAAAGGAAGTGTGAGGGGGACTCTCTGGGGTGAGTGGAGCCAAGTGGGTAAATGGGGGTGGGTAGATGGGGATGGAGAGGAGTGGGGCTGGACACCTTGCCAGTAAGGCCTGGGTCTGCTGGCCTGTCCCCTCTCCCCACCACCTCCTGTCCCACCAGCTGTCTTTGCTTGGCATTTTCTCCGCAGTTCCCAGAGTCCTGTGGGAAATGGCCCCCTTCTGACTTGACCCTTCCTCAACATCTGGGCAATGAACCACTGGCCCAGTCTGAATTTGGTTTTCTCTTTGCTAGAAGAGAAACCGGTGAGGCTGAGGCACTGGAGCTTCCTAGGAACGCCAGCCAGCAAGCAAGTGGATCTGGAAGGAATGCCTGAGGATTCATGGACACCTCTAGTGTATACCCCTTAGGGTACAGAACCACCTTCTGCTTCTTCCTTCATCCACGGGACACCTAGGATGCTTCTCTGTATACAGCAGGGACCTGGTAAGTACTTACTGTCTGACGACGTAATAGGAAGCTGGAGAGCCACATCAGAATAACCTGACCCTGGGCTCTTTTCATCAAATGCTGATTCCACCTTCTCATTCCTGAAGATTCTAATTCAGGAAGATGAGGATGGGGCCCAGGAATCTGCATTTTTAACAAGCCCCCGGGGTTTTGAGGCACCAGTGGGCACTAGGATCATACTTGGACAAATGTCAGCCAAAGCATTTGGGTACCACTGTGGGATGGCGGGCGAGAAGCTTGGAGTCCGAGGTCCCATCTTCCTTTCTGAGCCTCGTCCCTGGCTCCGTGTGGTTTCGGCCTCTTCCTCAGGTAGCATTTTGTTGCCTGCTCTTCAGCCCCTTCGGTCCCCCCCCCCACACCTGATTTTGGTGTTGTTTGCTTGTGTTTCCTGACCTCACTGGAATGTTGAGCCTGATTCTTCCAGAAGGTAAGCTCTTCACGAGCCTCAGCCTGAATGAACTTTTAGGACACCTCGAAGCGACGTGCAGCGTGGGATGAATTCTGTGATAAATGACATTTTCATTTTGTAGCCTTCTTCCAGAACCTGCATTTTGCAACCACTTCATCTTCTTTTCTTAAATGGAGAATGTTTGCTCTGCGCCTAAATCCCTGCCACCACCCCCACCCTCACTCAGCCCACCCAGATGGCGGGGCTGTCCACAATTTCTAATTTCTAGACTCTGTGGAATTTGGAGGGCAGATTTGTTTATTTATTTAATTAATTATGGAAAATAAATGAGAAAATGCCCACATTTCTTCGTCTACTGGAAGAACATGAAGAAAGTGTACTTCTTTGGGGTTTATTTTTCCTCAGTTCAGCTCTCCATCAGAAAAATAGAAGGTTGTCAGGCAAATAAGTTACACCGAGAGTCCTCGGGTATTTAATATTGTATGTTTAAGAGCCATATTTTATCATTGCTTTTATAATACCAGGGATGATGTCCACGAGAATGAGTCAACAGCGTCTTCCCTGCTGGCGTCTGCCCTCTGATAACCCCACGGGATAGATACACAGCACCACGAAGGGAGCATCCCAGCACATTAATACGGTGGAAGCAGGAGTGTTGGCGCCGGGATGCTTTAGAGACAGAAAGCAGGAGCTGGGCCAGACAGGCCCGTTGTTTTTGTGCTTTGAGAGAGAAGCGAGAAATGGAAAATGATCTCTTTACCTTCCCAGCACACATAGGGCCTTGCTCAGAATTTCCTCTGACTTGGTCTGGGAGACACTGGCTGCCTGATTACATGGAATCAGGTCAAGAGAGAAACTACACCAGAGAGTTCAGGAAAATGAATGTTCTCCCAATACTGTAGGGTCCCGATGGGATCCGCATGAGGTGAGAGAACTTGAGGGAGGGTCATGACTGAGCTCCCGCGCACCTAGAATGCTCTAGAAGGCTGGGGGAGGGCATACCCGTGGCAAGCACTTTCTAAATTTATACTTTGAAGTTAAATTTGGTAATGTTTTTACCCATGTTTAATGAAAATTCAGGAAAGAGCGCATTTCCTTCTTTGTTGGCAGGGTGCTAAACTTGCTGGACTCATCTGCTACAGCTATAGAAACAGCCACTAAGCACAGAGAACTTGCTCTCTAAGAGCCACAGGCGGTCTGGGGACCCCACCCCGGGACCACACAAAGGGACAAGCACGCCCAGATCTTCCAGGCAGCCACTCCGTTCCAGGACAGTGACTCTTCCAGATTGATTCTGACCACCCAAGTGCCAGGTATCCCATTTCTATTTCTTTCAATTTCCCGGAGTCCCTGAGAGATCTGTCCGTGAGACTGCCTGCTTACAGATGAGAACACGAGGCCAAGGGAGGCCAACGGCCTGGCCCCAACTCACAATCCCCTGCTGATCACGGCACCACCCCCCGCACGTCCTGGGTGCCTGTGACGTCCTTGGCGGGGGCTTTGGTAGGAGCACCTGCAGTGAAGGACAGAAGACAGGCTCCGGGACCAAGCGGGTTGTTGTGATTCACCGTCCAAATCCCTCCCACTTGATCTCAGCTTCCGCAGCTGAAAAGCTACCACGGGGATTTCAGCTTGTTCACTGAAGACCCAAAAAATGGGTGTCCGCAGCTCATCTGCCTGAGTTCTGGAGCTACGTAAGGCAATGATCGTGTCATGCCCTGAACCAAACAATCAACTCTATCTACAGTTACAAACACACACGTGACAAGGAACAGGCCCTGGCTCACGGGGAAGACAAGTTTCTACAGGACAGCTGCACTGAGCCTCGGGATTTATCTCCCAAGCCACCACCGGGCTTCCCCCGGAGGCAAGGTAGAGAAAGAGGAAACCGAGATGTTCCCACCCTGCCTTGGTACTTGTCATTACACCCAGCAAACGAGGGAGGGGACAACGCGGGGCCAGACTTGGAAGACCAGGAGGAAAGCACCAGGGCGGCGTTGGCACAATTCATAGCAGTCTGTTTCAGACAAAACGTTCCTCTTCCAAAACCTCTGAACGAACCCTCCTTGGCCCTCGAGTGTGGCACAGTTCATCTGAACCTTTTAGAAACCATCTTCCCACAGGCGGGGGAGGCAAGGAACGGGTCTTTAAGGAGCGTGTCTTCAGGTTGGGGACTGTACCAAAGGAAGACCGGCAGAAAACGGAGCTCTTGTTTTCCAGACAAAAACTTAAAGAAAAAGAAGGTCCCAGAAAACACATGATGATGCTGACAATAACAAAGAAAAAGGCCATGGTCAATTCTAATATAAATATAACAGATATTCCTCTACTTTGTTTGAGACCTGGTTTGGTCCCCAAGGAAGGCTCTTGTAGCAACACTAGCATCTAAGCTCTCTCCTGCCTTTGACCTCGTCTGAAGTTTTTATCATGTGTAGAATGTACCTCGGAGTTCAAAAACAATCTGCTCTTATATTTGATTGAACTTCACTCTCTCCAATACGCCGTTTGGGGTCAGGGACTACATCTTCTGTGAAAAGAATGATAATGCCTAGTAAGCACTACCTTGAGATCCAGACAAGAGATCCCTTTCAAGGGATAATCCCATGTCCTCTCTTCTAGAACATTCTCCAGGTAGCCAGGACCCCTTCCCAGGTGTGTCTTCCCTGGGTTGCCAGTCCATGGAATGGCCAATGGGCAGCCACCTCCAGGAGGTCTGCTCGGATGCAGAGCTGGGCGTCCACATGCCTGGATGTGAGAGCTTTCATGGCCCCAGAGCCTTTCTTCTCCCCTCAGAGGATAAGGGGGGTGGGCTGCCAACTGGGCAGCAGGAACCACCTCCCCATGCCACCACATGGTAGTATGGAGTTTCAAGGAGGCCAAGAATTCTACGTTTGAACTGGACTTTCTAGCCTCTGCTGCACTGAGGAGCTTAGAAAGCAGTGAGATAGGAGTGCTGATGGGCCGAGGTTGCCTGGCCTGGAGTGGGCGGGGCCAGGCGGGGTCTCCTAGCATAAGGAATGCAGGCTCCCCGGGGATCTCTTTCTCAGGGCCCCACACATGATGGAGGCAGCCCAGGGATGTCCAGCTAGTTCAGTCCCTGAACACTCTGTTTAACTCTCATCTTGCTATTGCTAAGGCCATCTGGAGTTGAGAACGCAGTCACCAAAATCATGAAGCGCCTAGCTTAAAACCAAAACCATGGGGTGGGCTCCCAGGTGGCTCAGCTGGTTAAGCGTCTGACTCTTGGTCTCAGCTCAGGTCTTGATCTCAGGGTCGTGAATTCAAGCCCCGCGTTGCGCGGAACCTACTTTAAAAAAAACAACCAACCAAAACCATGGGGGGCTTTCTGAGTAAGGAAGTTATGAAAAAGGAAGTAGAAACTGCAGGGCCCTGTAATGAATTCAAGGATTGTTCCAAGATGGAAAGAAACAAGGGAGTTTAAGGCAAAGGGGTGGTTGGGAGAGAAAGGCAGCTGACATTGAACTGAGAATATACCGGGGCTCCGTCTCAGAAGCAAATGTGTGTGATGGGGAGTAACCGTTCTGCCTGCTGCTACAGTGAGTTAAAACACAGGTAACTGCATCCTTTTAGAGACCACTAATTAAAATGTGGGTAAGTGTACATGGTTAGCCTGGACGGACACTCTCTTCTACACTACTTAAAAGAAAAGATTTACTGAGAAAACTCAGAGGACAAACGCGAGTGCAGGGGACTGTGAGGTTTAATTAAACGATGTGCTCTTGAAAGGACTCTAGCATAGTAATTGTTGGTACGCAAATATGCCATGCATCGTAAATGACTCACCCGTTCTTTGAAGAAGACAGAACAGGATTTCTTCTTGGAAGGACTTGGGGAGCATTCTGAGCTGTTGAAAGGAAGCAAGTTGCATTTTCTTGTCATCAAGCAGTAATTATCGTGACCTTCTAAGCCTAATAACAGGGGACATCTATTAGGTGTTATCACAGGCTGGGCCCTGGGTGGAGAGCCTTCCAAACATTTAGCCCTCACCATAGGCCTATGAGGTATTGGGTACTAGTACTGTGGCCATTTCACAGATGAAGAAACAGAGGCACTTGGTGCTTTGCCCAAATTATCCAGCTACATACTAAGGAAACAAAGAAGTGCAACATGCTCTGTGCCTTTAAAAGTTTACTGCCTAGTATTTTTTTAAGGTTGTGAATTTTCTAGGGGCGCCTGGGTGGCTCAGTCGTTAAGCGTCTGCCTTCGGCTCAGGGCGTGATCCCAGAGTGGTGGGATCGAGCCCCACATCAGCCTTCTCCTCTGGGAAGCCTGCTTCTTCCTCTCCCATTCCCCCTGCCTGTGTTCCCTCTCTCTCTGGCTGTCTGTCTCTGTCAAATAAATAAATAAAATCTTAAAAAAAAAAGGGTTGTGAATTTTCTAATTGTATTAAGTTTGGGCCAGCCTTGTGGCGCTTGTATGGCTCAGTCAGTTAAGCCTCTGACTCTTGGTTTCAGCTTGGGTCCTGATCTCAGTGTTGGGGGATCAAGCCCCGTGTCTGGCTCTGCCCTCAGTGGGGAGTCTGCTTCTCTCAATCTCTCTCTCTCTCTCTCTCTCTCTGCACCCCCCATGCATTCCTTCTCTCTCTCAAATAAATAAATAAAAATCTTTTTAAAAAAAAGTTCAGGCCAGCCTCATCTTCTAGCTGATCTGAATTTTAGAAGTTTCACTAAAATAAAACAATATGAAGCATTTTTCCAAACAATGAACTATTGTCATGTATTATAATAGGAATGAGGGGGACACTCATTGTCTTACGGAACACCCAATCCACACTTGGCAATCAACTGCCCAAAGACCGTTCTTATTCCCAGATTGTAGTTTGTTATTTATCATGCCTGAACAACGACAAAAACAGTGATGATTTTGTAACAAAACCTCAGGGAAGCTATTAACAAGTTGGCATTTCTAATTTGTGTGAAAATGCTCATTTTATTTATCTGAGAATTATAGCAATGGTGTTCATTTAATTAAGAATCTGGTACTGTGGAAGGGGAATTTTCTGGCGAAGTTCATAATGTTGCAGACAAACAAATGCAAACGCAAAAGAAAACTGGTGAAGTATCTGGATGTCAGCTAATTTTCCTTTGAACCTCTCAGTTTACATGGCTTGAGAGCTGTTTAACAAAGGAAGTGTATAAATACATTGTATCACTTTACAAGATTTTCGATGGCAAATTCCTATCAATAGGAGTTGTGGTAGGCTCATAAATAGCCCTGATGAAAAGTACTTCCAGCTTTTGATATCAGCTAAGGAAACTACCCGTGTGCTACAAGGCAGGTTAAGATCTAGTGGGTTCTTTTTTTTTTTAACAACAGTAAAGCATTGGCACAGTCTTATCTGTGTGATACGCATTATAAAACCAAAAAAATGAGAAACGTTTGAAAGAGGTCATCCGAGAAAAGCAGAGACTTTGAGAAAAAAATAGCTGGAAACTGGAAGGAAACAGAGGCTGGGAAAGGTGGCAAGGAGAGCACCCGCTGTGGGGGGCTGACACCCACACCGTCACCAGGAAACGTTGCTCAGCTGCGTGAGCCCCGTGAGCTCCCAGGTCTGGCTATCTCACGGCTCCAAGAACCTGTGGGTGAGTAAGCCTCGCCATGGCCCAGCCCCCCAAAGCCTCCTCACTTCACGGTCTGGATTCGTTTGTTCACATTAAGCATTTGTGTAGCACTAATCATGTGCCAGGCGCTGGACTGGGTCAGGGGACACACCCAGGAACAGGCAGAGCAGGTCCCTGGCCTCTTGGAGCTGACGTCCTGGTTGGAGGAGACAGTCTATAACCAAGTAGAGAAATAAGGGCGATGGAGAGGTAGGGAAGCTATTTCGATGTGTGATTAGGAAGGCCTCTCTGGGGTCCTGACAGCTTAGCAGGGAAGGAGCCAGCCATGGGAAACTGGCGGGGGCCCCAGGGCAGGAAGGAGTGGCATGCATTGGAGGACAAGCAAGAAGGTGCGCCCCTAGCTCAGCTGTAGAAGGGGAGAGAGTGGGAGGTGCGGGTGGAGAAGTCACACAGGCCAGATCACGTGGCCTGCTCAGCCAGGGCCAGATTTTCGGGTGCTCCTCTACGTGGAATGTCATCAGAAGACCTTAAGTAGGGAAGTGGTAAGACCGCTTTGCATGTTTTGAATATGACCCTGCGGAGACTGGGTTAGAGGCAGATGGCAGGAAGGAGGGGAGTGAAGAGGTGACCAGCACGGGCTCCACATTCTTCCCCACAGACAAGAGCAGGCATGGGTCTGTGACCAGCTTGGGAGCGGCAGCCTATCCGGTGGTTCCTTTCTGTGCAAGTTAGAAGGGCTGAGCCTCCCTCCTGTCAGCTAGCTGCTGCCGCTGGAGACGCCAGAGAAGGGACAAGGGACGGGCAGCATCGGCCGCAGCCGCACCTCCAGTCCCCGAGGCCCCAGGCCAGGGTTCCTGCAGCTTTGACCGAGGGAGTTCTTACAGACACAGGGCGGCCAGGGAAGGCAAACAAGGCCAGGAGGAGTGGAGGGAAGATAAAGCGAGGGAGGTAGACTCTGGCCTTGGATCTGAACGTGGGTTGGACCTGAGGGGAGGCAAGCAGAGATGGCATGAGCTTTGGCGCAAAGATCTCAAGCGGGGGCACTCTGTGACCCTGGCAGGAGAACAGCTGCATGTTTTCTGTCTAAACATCCAAGTTACTCATTTTCCCAGGTGATGCTGTGGACACTACAACTAAGACTTCTTTTCAAAAAATCAGAATGGTATTTAAACATACAAAGAAACCAGAAAACAAGGATAGTGCCTGAGGGTATGTAACATATGGGGCAAAGCAAAATTAATTTGCAAGGACCTCCTTTAAAGTGTAGGGAAAGATCCTGAACGTTTCCCGCAAATTCTACTGGAAATTAATAAAGATGAACACATTTCACAAATACCATCTTGATTCTGGGTGGCGTCCTCATTATTTCATCGTAGGGAATGCTAAGTGCTTTCAGATGATTTTAGAGCTTCTCCCTTGCCTCAACCCTCAGCTCTGGTTTTCCCAGAAGGATTCAAGCTCCCCCACCACAAACTGTCTGTCTTTCCCTGCACCTTGCAGCCTCAGCCCCCACGGCAGTGGTGGTGGGGGTTCAGTCTGGAATGTCTGGAATCTGGGGGGGCTGCTTGGAGCATAGGACTGAGAAGCCTGCAGCAGAACCGAGGTGACAGGTGGAAGGTGGGAAATGCTCCCTCTTAACACAGGGAGGCTCTGGTGTCCTTCCCGGCCGCTGTGGCCCCTCCACATGCTCTTCATGTCCTCCAGCCTGGCATGGTCACAGATACCCCGAGGCCTCACGGGGCTGGGGTCAGCCTCCAGCCAAGGGCAAGAGACACCCTCCCCCAGGGCCTCTGGAAAGCGCTGCGCTGCTGGGCCCTGTGTGTACCCATGTGTGGGGACGTGTGGTGCTAGAGCACTTCCAGCTTTTGCTCACGCGTCCCTCTGTCCTTAGGCGCTGGTCCCCTGGTCAGACTCCAGCCTCCCCTCAGCCAGTCGCTGAGGCTTGCTCACCTCACACGTCGAGCTTGTCATGACTCCTGTCTCGAGAAGGGTTCTTGCCCAGGTCCCGTAGGGCCTCCGTTCCTCTGGTAAGGAGACTTCAAGTGGGCCAGTCCCACTGGTTCCCCGGGCAAATCCACCCCCAGCCCATCCCCCAGCCTAGCGCTGAAACCCAGGGGGTGAGAGGAGCAATTTGTGTTGAAATAAGATTAGACAGGCCACCAAGGACAGGATGAGTTCGCCCGCAGCGGAGTCTCCTCCAGGCTCCTGGGCCTCCCTGCGGACTCTTCACCAGGGCAGGGCCTGAGAATCTGCATTTTAAACTCCTGCACGGGTCCCCCCACCACCACCCCCCCCGATTCTGACAAGTTGACTGTCAGACCACACGGAAGACGGGGTTGGGGTAAGCCGAAGCTGGACGTCAGGAGACCCGTGTGAGCTGCACTGTGTGAAAGAGGCAGAGGCCTGATGGAGCCAGGCAGCAACAGAGAGAGGAAGGGGAGGACGGGATCCCGGGGACAGAGGAGGGAACAGGGTTCAAGAAGATGGGCTCTGATCCGTGGCGGGAGGAAAAGAAGCCAGCAGCAGCGGGGAGACCCAGAGGCGGCTCCCTGGTCTGCTGCAGGTCCCCCCCTGCTTTTCCTGGAAGGTGTGTGCCTCTCAACCCTGCAGCGGAGGGCATGCTCCCTCTTCTGCTGGCCCCGGCTGGCTCTGTTCCCCCCCCCCCACCCCGCCGCAGCTGTCTGCGGGGGTGGGTGGGGGAACAAGCCAGGGGCCCTCCCTGGGAATGCTCGGGTTATAGCTCTGTGCCATGGCCTCCCGACCGACCAGGCCTCTCCGTGGCCACTGCCTGATAATTACCAAATTCGAGGGGTGACAGAGTGGAAACCATGGCTGACCCCAAGGACTGTCTTTTAAGTCCCAAGCTCACTTTGTGGTAATGACTGCACCTGACATGTCCAGAACCCTCTTCTCTTGGGGGATTTAAAAATGCCTCAACTCTGCATGGACTTCATGACCCCAGACTTATTTTTTTTTTAAGATTATATTTATTTATGTGACAGAGAGACAGCCAGCGAGAGAGGGAACACAGCGGGGGAGAGGGAGAGGAAGAAGCAGGCTCCCAGCCGAGGAGCCTGATGTGGGGCTCGATCCCTGAGCGCTGGGATCACGCCCTGAGCTGAAGGCAGACGCTTAACAACTGCGCTACCCAGGCGCCCCAGACTTTTTTTTTTTAATGATATACCGGATGGATTGTCACACGTAAGTGTAAAAGCTACTTTTCTTTTTCATCTATTTGTTACTAAGTCGGGGGAGCATTCATCTCATTTCATAGACATGGATCACATCTGGAGTTACGTGGTGCCCTAATTTTGGAGATTCTAGCCGCTCTTTCCTGAAGAGTTGGCCCTGTTATGCTGACGAAGTACACATCCCTGTGGGTGGAACCGTGAGCCTTAGAAAACCATTTTACCCCAGAAGCTCACCTGAGAAGCTGACCTTCTGCGGGCTTAGCGTTCACCCAAAGCACCTGGTGTAGGACTCCGCCCACAATGGCGGCCGCCAGCATACTGCCCTCCTCCCCATGGACCTAGGCTCTGCTAAGGGAAGGGGTCCTGAGCCTGCGGCCCAAAGACTTCATGGAGATGATGAGATCCTTCCACAGATGAGGTAGGGCCACGGGGATTTGGGTCAAAGTGATTATCTTAACTCCCTATAAAGAAGTATGTGGGGCAACGTTTGTGTGCGCAGGCTTGATGGGGCTCCGCAGGGTCGAGGCCCCCAGAGGGAGGGGAAGAGGCAGGAAGGAAAGCAAACGTGCGCAAGGTGGTGTATTACCAATGTATACACAGCCTCGCCAGAAAATGCAGCCTTTTGCCTGGTCACACAGCATGTCTTCCAGATGAGCCAAGTGGATCCACCACACTCCAGAGTGGGGGAGGAAGGCAAGGGAGTTCCTGCAAGAGCTCTTTCCTGTGTCCTGTCTTTCCCTGGTGAAAGTGCTCCCGCGAGGGTTAGTTCCCCGCAGTTTTGAGCTGTGTTCCCTAGCCTCTCCGTTGGTCCCTGGAGAAGCCAGACCTCGAGTCCCACAGTTGGTTTATTCAGATTTTTATTCAGGAGGTCGGTATTCACCCAGTATGGGGAGCAGCAGCCAAGGCCAGGGGACACACACGTATAACTTGGCTCAGCGATAAACAAGGAGTTAGGGATTTTTAAAAAGCGGTTATTCTTTTGTCTTCCCACTGACACTGTGGCCCCATTAGACCTCCAAATGCCACTTACAACTTATTCCTTCCTCTAGACTCACATCTGTCTTTCGTAACATACGACAGTGGGAGGGAAAGTCCTGGAGAGGTTGGAAGGGAGGATTCAAATATCCTCGCCTCACCAGCCACCCCATCTCATGTCACTGCCATGCTCTAATGTGACCCTGCGACCTCGTGAGACTCTTCGTACATAGCGCATACAACAAAGGGTCCTTTTGGGAAACCAATGAAATCATGCATAAACTCTTTTAAAACTCTGCTGTGCTCTGGTGAGGGGCTGTTACTATTACCACCGCCCCTTCCTGCAGCCCCACCCACCATCCCTCTCGAGGCACTGCTGGCTTCTTTCTGGGACTCTGCTGACCTTGGTCCCAGCTGTGTTTCTAGAAAGTCTCCCTCCAGTTCTGACCGCCAACCCCTTTGCTCCTTCAAGCTCATCCGTCCCTTGAAACAACCTCTCCTTGGCACTCTCTTAGGGAGAGTTTTGACGTTCTTATTCGGGATCTTTGAGCTATCATGGTTTGCTGGGGCAGTGATTTCGCAATTCCACAATAAAAGGAGCTTTCTTTTGAAACAATGAGTAAGCTTTCCGCGAGTACCGACATGTCAGGAACCATAACAGCTTGCGTGAGAAAAGCCGGTCTTACTGTCCTAGAGCCTTCACGTTCAGGCTGAAAAGGAGCGCAGGTCGGCTTGCTGGTTTCATGGCTAAGCCCTTTCTTCCTGCCTTAACGTCCTGTCCTAGGTATTGTCTCATTTTAGCTTCCTGGTAAGCCCTACAAAGTAAGAAGGGCATCTCCATTTTCCAGTGAGGAAGCAGAGGCTCAGAAAAACTGACTGATTTGCCCAGGGCCCCAGCGAGCAGTCTGAGGCCAGACCAAACAAGAAGTTGTGTCTTCTAGTTCCAGGGATTTTCTATGAAACACTGCTGTCGTCTGTTTTGGCCTGTCCTCCTTCCCTCTATTCTTGATTTTCATAGCAACTCCCTGCTTCGGGGAGTGTCCTGACTTCTACCCGGTGCGTGTGTTCTGTGTAACACGATTTTTTGACCTCACCACGGTCAGTCCTAGAACCATCAGCTGCAAGAGATCAATGAGGCCAGCCTCCTCCTTGAGCTCACGGGAGGCCTAACCCATGTTTCCTGGCTGGGTGAGGGGGACTTGCGATGCCATGACCTACCCCTGAGTTCAGACCAGAAGAAAGGCCTGGGCCTCTCGCAATTCAAGCTCATGTTATGGGGCTCCCCTTGGGATGGGGGTACCTGAGCCTCACCCTCCACCCCCGTCCCCTGAGACACGGTGGCCAGACTGAGTAACTAGAGGTCTTTTATTGTGCTGACTGTTGTCCTGCTGGCTTCTGTTCTGACACGACTGTGCAGGGTGGTGGTATTTTGAGAGGGATCTGGGAGATGGGGTAGAGTGAGCAGGGGGAGGGGCCGGAGAGGCAGAAAAGGAGATTGAGAAAGGAACTTGGGAGAAAGCAGAGATGCCAAAGGGGATGCGATGTGGTTCCCCGTTGTCCATTTACCCCCTTTTGTTTCCTTGTGAAAGGTGCCCTCGAACTTATGTTACTAATTGGTGCTTTGGGAGTTGATGGTGTGTGGGTGGGTGTGTGCATGTGCGCGTGTGTTTACTCGTGGCAGAAGTGGGATGGCACTGGTTGGGCATGAGGTTAAAACAGGGGCAGCCCTGGGGCGCCTGGGTGGCGCAGCGGTTAAGCGTCTGCCTTCGGCTCAGGGCGTGATCCTGGTGTTACGGGATCGAGCCCCACGTCAGGCTCCTCTGCTATGAGCCTGCTTCTTCCTCTCCCACTCCCCCTGCTTGTGTTCCCCTCTCTCGCTGGCTGTCTCTGTCGAATAAATAAATAAATAAAATCTTTAAAAAAAAAAAAAAAAACAGGGGCAGCCCAAATGTTCCTAGTCACATGCAGGTCACAAAGCGCTGGCCTATGTCATCAGAGCATTGGTCTCTGAATCTGCAGATATGTGTTGATCAGGAATTCCTCCTTTATTTCAATTCCAAATCATCCCTCATTTAACTCAAATTTAAATCCATTTCTCCTGGTTTGGCTCAAGTGGAATCCTTGCCAGTGTCCCAAACTTTGACTCACAAAATCCAGAACTGTAGAAAAAGAAGTAGCTGGGGAAGGAAGATGTGGACAGAGTCCAGCAGCTGTGGAAAATGCAGGACTGTTACAGAGGCTGGCGCCGTAGGAGGGCACCACTACCGCTCTGCAGGAAAGAGAGTGAATGATTCCCACTTGGTGAATATGGGGAAAGTCAGAAATAGCTGGCTTTCCCAGGGGCTTAAGTTCTTCCTTTTTTTTTTTTTTTTTAAGATTTATTTATTTATTTGAGAGAGAAGGAGAACGTGCAGGGAGGGGCAAAGGGAGAGGGAGAGAGAATCTTAAGCAGACTCCCTGCTAAACACGGAGCCCAATGCGGGGCTCAACTCACGACCGCAGGTCATGACCTGAGCCAAAATCAAGAATCAGATGCTCAACCGACTGAGCTACCCAGACAACCCCCCACCCTCAGTGGCATAAGTTCTGATGTTGAGTGACACCAGTCTGACCACAATATGTAACAATAGCCTTCATTGTTAGCTAGAATGTGTCTAAAATTCACCAGTCACCATTTCATCTCCCGGCCCCATTCTGCTCACATGCAAATCCATCTTCCGTCTCTGTGTGATGGCCAGACCTAAGCCCACACCTACTTTCTCTGCAGTGAAGGCCTTCCTTGCTTGTTAACAGAGCCCCTCCTTGTTAAGCTAAGGGTGTTTTGTGCAGAAACACACCAAGTGCTTGTCTTGGTCCTTTCAGCTGCTATAACAAAATGCCACAGGCTGGGTGGCTTATAAACGACAGAAAATTATTTCTTACAGTTCAGAGGCTGGAAGTCTGAGGTCAGGATGCCAGCATGCTCAGGTGAGGGCATCTTCCAGGCCACAAACAGAAGTTTGTGGAAGGGGCTAGTGAGCTCTGTGGGCTCCTTTTATTATAGGGGCACTAACCCTAGTCACCCGGGCTCTGCCTAATCCCCTCCCAGAGGTCTCCCACTTCCTAATACCATCACATTGGGCATTAGGATTTAGCATATGAATTTAGGAGGAGGGCATAGTCAGACTATCACAGTGCTATGGTTCACAAACCTTACGAGTGTCTGCCTCCATTCAGGGCCTCGCCTTTAGAAGTAACTAGGTTTTTGGTGTATGTGTTTTTAAAAAACAAAGATGCAGGGGCACCTGGGTGGCTCAGTCGTTAAGCATCTGCCTTCAGCTCAGGTCATGATCCCAGGGTCCTGGGATCGAGCCTCGCATCGGGCTCCCTGCTCAGCAGGAAGCCTGCTTCTCCCTCTCCCACTCCCCCCTGCGTGTGTTCCCTCTCCCTGTGTCTCTCTCTGTCAAATAAATAAAAAATCTTTTAAAAAAAAAGAAGATGCAAATATTTATGCATATTCCCATATATGCATATGTCAGACATTTACAAATCAAAGGCAGGGAAGGTAACTAGGTCTTTTTCTTTTTTTTTTTTTTTTTAAGATTTTATTTATTTATTCGGCAGAGATAGAGACAGCCAGGGAGAAAGGAAAGACAAGCAGGGGGAGTGGGAGAGGAAGAAGCAGGCCCATAGTGGAGGAGCCTGATGTGGGTCGATCCCATAACGCCGGGATCACGCCCTGAGCTGAAGGCAGACGCTTAACCGCTGTGCCACCCAGGCGCCCCAGGTAACTAGGTCTTAAATGACAATAACATATCTGTTTTTAAGGACCTTTTTTTTTTTTTTTTTAAATCAGCCACCATGTAGATTTCAGGGCACATTTTCTCATTTGACTTTTACACATGAGAAAATTGTTGCAAGCCAGTTGAGCTGTAAGGTGAACTTGGCTGTGATAATGGGACACAGCTCAGCAAAGACAGCAAGGTCAGCTGACCGGTGTCCTGTTCTCCTTTGCATACTGTATCTACTGACCTGGTTCAGGATCACCTCTTTGTTCTCCAAAGGACTATCAGATTAGCACCAGAGTGGTCCAGGAATGTCTTTTGTACAATCAACCGGTAAGATTGAAAGAGGTTGATTAATATTTGAAATTAATCGCAGAAAGCCAACTTCGAATTGAGTTACCAGTCTAAGTTCCTTTTCTCAGTTGGGTGTAGAGAGTCTTGGGCAGGTGGGGAAAATATCTTGCATAGAACATAACTGTTTAAATCTCTAGTCCTGCTATGCCAAGCTGTGTCAACCAGATAGGCTAGAGATGGTATGGTGGAAAACAGACCCCCAAATCTTGGGAATGCAACTGAACTTTATAGCTCATGCCATATCTGCTGCAGGTTTGCGGGGTGACCCAGGGCAAGTGTCTCACATGGTGACTCAGCATTCCAGTCAGTCTTACCACTCTGCCTTGTCAATACTCACTTCCCCGATTGCCAGGACGGCGAAAGAGCAAAAAAGAGCAAATCAGTGCTTCCCCCTGGAAGTGACATGTGTCCCATTTCATCTACAAAAACAAGTCCCATGGCCACACTGAACTCCAAGCAGACAGGTGTATCAATTACTGGTTTCTGTGAAACAAACCACCCCAAACCTATGTTTTTAACAACATAGCTTATTCTTTCTCATGATTCTGTGAGCAGGCTAGGCAACTCTTCTGCTGGTTTTGCCTGGGTTTGCTTGCACACCTGTTTTTGGCTAGAGGGTCAGCTGGGCTGATTCACATGTCTGGCAGTTGGTGCTGGCTGTTGGCTAGGGTGCCTCAGTTCTTCACCATGTGGCTTCTTATCCTCTGGTAGGCTCGGCTGACTTCCTTCCACGACAGTCTCAGTCTTGTGGCCGTGTGTTTTAATCTATTCCAGCGGGTACGTGTGCAGTCTGCTCATGTTATTTGTGGCAGTTATGTTCTCTAAAGTCATTGCAAACGCTGAGTTAGAGAATACGGAGCCGTTGCTCCTGGGGGAAATACAGGGTTAGTTCCTAGGAGTCTCTGGATACAGCATTTTCATCAACTGATCAATACATAACCCTGTTTTATGTGTGTACCTATTTAACGACACCTAATTTAATACATACTGTTGACGCCTTAGCACTGAACTCGTGGCGTATAGCCCTGTAATTCATGCCTGAATGAAGCTTATCTAAAACGTATTTTCTGGGGCGCCTGGGTGGCTCAGTCATTAAGCGTCTGCCTTCGACTCAGGGCATGATCCTGGTGTTCTGGGATCAAGCCCCACATCAGGCTCCTCTGCTGGGAACCTGCTTCTTCCTCTCCCACCCCCCTGCTTGTGTTCCCTCTCTCGCTGGCTGTCTCTCTGTCAAATAAATAAATAAAATCTTTTAATGAATGAATGAATGAATGAGTAAATAAATAAATAAACAAACAAACAAACAAATAAATAAATAAAACATATATTCTCCGGAAGACACATCACAACCTTCCTGTGCTCAGAAACACCAGACAACACGTCAACGTTACACTTGGGGGCCGTTGAAACATGAAATCACCAATGAAAAGTACAAAAATGTGAAAAAATGTCTAACGAGGCACCCAAAAGGACATGTTTATTGTATAAGAACTGAAACAAGAAGGCAAACACCACCTTTGTTGTACCTTGGCTGGGAACGTGTGTGTCAGGTAAATGAAATCTTTCCTCACTCTGCTCATGTCCATGAATGACCAGGAAAGCAGTGTGAGTATTGATTTGGAATTTACAGATAAATGTTATCAAACAGGCAAATATAGAACCAACAAATAATGAGAACAATTGGAAACCGAATTGGTAAACAGTAATTTCTGTCACAGTCATCATGGGAAGACAGGAAAGAAATGAACATTTATGGTGTATTTAATATGTGCTGGCCTTAGGCATTTATTATATCACATTAGTGTATAATATACTTTAATATCTTTTTTTATTAAGATTTTATTTTTTTGACAGAGAGAGCAAGTGCACAAGCAAGGTGAGTGGGAGAGAGGGAAGCAGGAGCCTGATGTGGGGCTCGATCCCAGGACCCTGGGATCATGACTTGAGCCGAAGGCAGACGCTTAACAAACTGAGCCACCCAGGCGCCCCTTTAATATCTTTTTTATATGTTGCTGGATTCAGTTTGCTGGTGTTTGTTGAGAATGTTTTCTTGTGATGTATTTGTCTAGATTTTGGTATCAAAATCCTCCTACAATGAGTTAGGAAGTATTCCCTCCTCTTGTGTTTTTTGAAAGAGTTTGTAGAAGAATTAACATAATCCCTTATAAACTTTTAGTAGGATTCACCAGTGAAGCCATCTGGTCCAGGGCTTGTTCTTGGGGGAATATTTTTATTAGTAATTGAGTCTCTTGTCTTAGGTCTAGTCAGATTTTCTGTTTCATCTTGTATCAGGTTTGGCAGTTTGTGTCTTTCTAGGAATTTGTCCATTTCATCTAGGTGATCTAATTTATTGAAATACAATTGTTCATAGTATTCTCTATATTCTTTCTCTTTTATACTCTCTTATTCTCTTTTTTAATCCTGTGAGATCAGTGTAATCCCTCTGTCATCCCTGATTTTAATAATTTGAGCTTTCTCTCTTTTTTTCTTAGTCAGAGTAGCTAAAAGTTTAATTTTTTTCAAATATCCAACTTTTAGTGTTCTTGATTATTACTCTTTTTCCTCTTTATTTCATTTATTTTTATTCTAATATTTATTGCTTTCTTCCTTCTGCTTGCTTTGGATTTAGTTTGCTCTTCTTTTTTAACTTCTTAAAGTGGAAATTAATTTGAGATCTTTCTTTTTAATATAGGCATTCACAGCTTCTAAGCACTGTTTCTGTTGTAGCCCACAAGATTTGGAATGTTGTGTTTTATTTTCATTTACATCAGTTTTTATTCTAATGTCCCTTGCTTTTGTTTTTGTTTTGTTTTGTTTTTGACCCATTGGTTATTTAGGAATGTGTTTTGTAATTTCTAATATATTTCTAAATTTCCCAAATTCCCTTCTGTTACTGGTTTCTAATTTCATTCCCTTGTGGTTGAATAATGTACTTTCTATGATTTTATTCCTTTAAAAGTTATTAAGATTTGTTTTATGATGAAACGTATAGTCTATCCTGGAGAAAGATCTATGGGCATTTGAAGAATATGTTTGTTGTTGTTGGGTAAAGTATTCTGTAGGTATGTTATGTCTAGTTGGGTTATGGTGTTATTCAAGTCTTTGGTTTCTTTGTTGATCT
Source organism: Ailuropoda melanoleuca (assembly GCF_002007445.2). Taxonomy (NCBI): domain Eukaryota; kingdom Metazoa; phylum Chordata; class Mammalia; order Carnivora; family Ursidae; genus Ailuropoda; species Ailuropoda melanoleuca. The sequence goes on from NC_048225.1 coordinate 81,855,127, forward strand.
TCGGTCTAGTTTTTATATTCATTATTGAAAATGAGGCATTGAATTTTTTGCTGAATTATCTATTTCTTTCAATTCTGTCATTTGGCTTGTATTTTGAGACTCTATTAATAAGTGCAGAGATATTTGTAATTGTTTTGTTTTTTTGATGGATTGACCCTTTTATCATAAGATTTCTTTTTCTCTAGTAACGATTTTTGTCATTTGCTGGTATAATATAGTAAAAGTAATTACTATAATATTTTGTCTGATATTAGTATAGTTATTCCAGCTTCTCTTTTCTATTTACATGGTATATTTCTTTCCATCGTTTAATTTCCAACCTAGTTGAGTCTTTGGATTTTAAGTGTATGTCTTATAGAAAGCACAAAGTTGTATCAGGTTTGTTTATTTTTATCCATTCTGCCAATATCTGCCTTTTAATTGGAGTATTTAAGTGTTAATCTTATCGAAGATCCTTTGCATGTGATAAGTTGCTTCTTTCTTGCTATTTTCAAGATTTTCACTTTGCTTTTGGCTTTTGATAATTCGGTTTGGTTTTGTTTTTATGTCTTTGAAAATCATAAATGAAACTGAAGCTGTTCCCCCAAATTGGCATAAGTTAACCACTTTTAACCAATCCCCTATCTGTAGGAAAACTCTAGCGCTATAACCAACTATTATAAAAAATAAACAGCCTCTGTGTTTTCACTGTATAAGCTGTTCTAAAATATAATAATCCTCTGAGCCTCATTCTACCGTTGGTTTGAGAGCTCCCAGTTTGTGAACTGTTTTTATATGCGCAATAAACTCTTACTAATTTAACTTTTACTATTTTAATGATCTGGTGATCTGATTTAATTTTGTTATTTGTTTTTTTTTGACAGTAACTAATGCATAAATAGAGGATTTACTGTAAGGATTAAATAGGCAAATGAATGTAAACCCCAATAACAGGGTCTCACTTAATGCTACTATTTTTTTTTTCTTTTTGGAAACTCATGCTCAAAGGGTGGTAATGCTACTCCCATTTATGTAACATTATTATTTTTTATTGAGGTTAATTGACATATAGCATTATATTAGTTTCAGGTATACAATCTAATGATTTGATATTTGTATACATTGTGAAATGATCACCACAGTAAGTCTAGTTAACATCTGTCATCAGACTAGTTACAAAATTCTTTTTCTTGTAATGAGGACATTAAAAATTTATTCTTAGCAACTTTCAAACGTACAATACAGTATTATTAACTATTGTCACCATGGTATACATTATATCACAATGACTTATTTGTTTATAGCTTTGACCACCTTCACCCAGTGTACCAGTCCCATGCCCCACCATCCCCACAACCACCAGTCTGTTCTCTGTACCTTTGAGCATGTTTTCCTCTTGTTTGTTTTGTTTTTTAGACTCCACATATAAGTGAGATCATACAGAATTTGTCTTTCTCTGTCTGACTTATTTCACTAGCAAAATGCTCTCGAGGTCCATCCATGTTGTTGGAAATGGCACAGTTTCATTCTCTTATGGCTGATTAGTATTACAGGGTGTGTGTGTGTGTGTGTGTGTGTGTGTGTGTGTGTGTCACATCCTCTTTATCCATTGATCCACTGAGGGACACTTAGGTTGTTTATGTATCTTAGCTATTATAAATAATGCTGCAATGAACAGGGGGGTGTGTATACCTTTTCAAATTAGTGTTTTTGTTTTCTCAGATAAATACCCAGAAGTGGAGATGCTGGATCATATGGTAGCTCTATTTTTAACTTTTTGAGGCACCTCCATACTGTTTTCCATAGTGGCTGCCCCAATTTACATTCCCACCAACAGTGCATGAGGGTTCCTTTTCTCCACATCCTCACCAACACTTGTTACTTCTTTGACAGTTTGATTTTGACATGGTTAAGGTACTTGAAGTTTCTTGAGCTTTTTGGATGTATAGGTTAATGTTTTTCATCACATTTGGGAAGTTTTCAGCCATTATTTCTTTAAATAGTCTTTTGTCCTTTCTCTCTTTTTCTTCTGGAACTCCAATTATGCATATGTTGTACGCTTGGTGGTGTCTCACACAAGTCTAAGTTTCTGTTTATTTTTCTCATTCTTTTTTCTTTCTGTTCCTGAGACTGGATAATTTTAGTTGACCTATCTTCAAGTTACTGATATTTTCTTCTGCCTACTCACATTTTCTGTTGAGCTCCCCTACTGAACTATTTATTTCAAACCCAGAATTTTGATTTGCTTCCTTTTTTAATAATTTGTATCTCTTATTGATATTCTCTAGCTGGTGACATATGATTCTTATAGTTTTCAGGGTGCCTGGGTGGTGCAGTCAGTTAAGCTCTAATTCTTGGTTTCAGCTCAGGTCATGATGTTAGGGTCATGAAATCAAACCCTGAGTCACGCTCTGCACTCAGTGAAGATTCTGCTTAAGACTCTCCCTCTCCATGTGCCCCGCCCCCCACCTCACTTGTGCTCACTCTCTCTCTCTCTAAAATGAATAAATCTTTTTAAAAATTCTTGTACTTTTCTTTAGTTCTTTAGACATGTTTTCTTTTAGTTCTTTGAATATATTTGAAATAGCTGGTTGAAAGTCTTCATTTGTAGTCCAATTTCTGGGCTTTTTGTGGGACAGTTTTTATTGATTGCCTTTTTCCTGTGTATGCCATACTTTCTTATTTATTTACTTGTCTGGAAATCTTTTTTGAAAATTAGACATTTTAAATGATGTGACAATACTGAAAATCAGATTTTCTATACTCCAGAGGGTGTGTTTTGCTGTTGCTGTTTGTGGTTGCTGTTTGTTTGTTTGTTTATTGGCTTTTCTGGACTAAGCATGTTTTGTTATGTGTGGCCACTGAACTCTCTATTTATTTAGCTTAGTGGTCAGCTTGTGATTGGGCAGAGATTTTTTTTTTTAATGCCCAGAACCAATAAGTCTCTCAGTCTTTGCCAAAGATTCTGTGTGAGTGTTGGAGCATTCCTTTGACACTAAGCCAGGCAGTTGACAACCCTCCCTTAGTCTTTAGCTCCTGCTTTTTCAGAGCCTCAAGGTTAACCAGAGGCTCTGAGGACATATGGCCTTTTTGGATCTTTCCTAAACATGTTCACACAATGCTACATATGCATATGACCTTGTAGGTTCCAAGGAATATGCTGGAGTTTTCCAAAGGCCTTATAAACATTTCATTCTACAGATTTTTAAAAAAATTTTTTGGTTAACCCACTGTTTACCTCAACTGCTATCTACCATGTCAGGCAGCTGTAAAGTTATATAATTGCCTCTAGTTGTTGTCAACAGATATATCAGAGTAGAAGGCTTTTCACACTGGGGGAGCTCCAAGATAGGTCAAATAAAGATAGCCTTGTCAGTGGGGTCTTTCAGAAAATCACCAGACAGATGAAATCATGACAGATCTCAGGGAATGAGGTTTTGAAGGTGTTCCAACCCTGTTTTGTCCCCTCCAGGGGCTGGCAGGCTTGTACTGTTCACCACAATTGGAAGCGATTGTTTTCCAAAACCACCATAGAGCTGGAGGAGGACACGTTAAAATGTCACAAAGTTTTCTGTTCTTGCTGAAATTCAGTGGGTTTAAATATATATATATTATATATTTTTATATTGTTATATATTAATATATTTTATATTTTTATTTATATTTATATATAAATGTATACATTTATATATATAAATATGTATATTGCTCTCTCTCTGACAAATAAATAAAATCTTTAGAAAAATAAAATTTAAAAGTAAGTTCAAAAGTATAAAATGTTTAAGACAGCAGCTTTTTTTAGCTTTCAACTCTGCCATCCCTACAGTGTGACCCTCATCCTCACGGTCTAAGATAAGTGCTTGAGCTCCAGCTTTCGTATCTGCATTCCAAGAAACAAGATGGAGGAAGAGGTGAAAAAGCACACACACCCTTCCTTTAAAGACACTTTTCAGGAGTTACACATGATATTTCAGGACATAGTCACATAGCCACACCATGTGTCCATCTAAAAACTAAGGGTTTATTAGTAAGAAAGGAGGGGAACTAGCTGTCTCTGCCACGTGCATTTAACATGTGAAGAAACTGAGGTTTTGAGAAGCTCAGTCATGGGCTCAAGGACCCCCAGGCAGTATGGAGTGGTGGCAGGACTCCAGTAATGTGGCCTACCTCTGAAACCTGTACCTTTAGCCATACTGATTCAGGGAAGTTGAATAACTTGATGAGGTAAACCTAGTTCGCAAGGACAGATATGTCCAGCCCCAATAATCATCCTTTTTCCATTATTTACCCCAAACCATCTGACTCTGGTGGGCCGCCAGGAGGAGTGACAAAAAATAGACCTCACTGTTCAAGCTGAAAATGCCTGGTAGAGGTCCATTAAAATGCTAAATGAAGTGCATTGAGCATCCTTTAAGCAGAAGACAACGAGCACCTGAAAGACAGCAAATGAAAGAAGAGAACAGACCGTCAGATGAGAAACAAACGCTGTAGAACTTGTTTGCTTTCTGATGTGGGCTTATGGTACTAGTCAACTACAGCTGTGAATCATGACAAAGAAATCCGGATTGAGAGTTGTGATTTTGAACAGAACCGTAAATACGTTTTGCTGGCCACCAATCTCCAGGACTCCCAGCTCCCCTCCAACAAGGCCATAGTTTTTATTAGTTCTTTCCATTCACATCCAGCTCTGGATGGGTCGAGGCGCAGTTAAGCCCAGGTCAGAAGATTCCATTGGGGGCGCCTGGGTGGTGCAGTCGTTAAGCGGCTGCCTTCGGCCTAGGGCGTGATCCCGGCATTATGGGGTCAGGCTCTTCCGCTATGAGCCTGCTTCTTCCTCTCCCACTCCCCCTGCTTGTGTTCCCTCTCTCGGCTGGCTGTCTCTATCTCTTCAAATAAATAAAATTAAATCTTAAAAAAAAAAAAAAGAAGATTCCATTGCATCCACCCAAGGTGTAAGGGAACAGACAAACCCCAGTGCCTGCCTTGACTCACCCATTTCTTTTCTTTTTTTATTTATTTATTTGACAGAGATAGAGACAGCCAGCGAGAGAGGGAACACAAGCAGGGGGAGTGGGAGAGGAAGAAGCAGGCTCATAGCAGAGGAGCCTGATGTGGGGCTCGATCCCATAACACGGGGATCACGCCCTGAGCCAAAGGCAGACGCTTAACCACTGTGCCACCCAGGTGCCCCTTGACTCACCCATTTCTTTTCTTTCTTTGTCAATTCTAATTTTTCTTCACTTTGGATTGTCCTAAAGCTGAGTTCATTGAGACCTCAATCAGGTCGTATTGTAATTACAAATTCAGAACAGGTTTTCTATTCCACCAGCGTGCTTTTTCACGGTGCTCACAGAGGATGCTCTCACTGAGCGGCTATCAATGGAATTGCAGTTTGATAACCAAACAGAAGCACAGTTGAAGCTGTGGTGACTAAATCATCCCCATTCACAGCCACCCAAAGATAATCCACTGTTCCCTGTGGTTTGAATCCATCACAAAGAAAGGAGGGAAAGAAAAAAGGATTTGGTTCCAGCAATGGGAGTAATTCTAGGCTTATCTAATGGTGTATGTTTGGGTTACTGAAGTTAAAAAAAGTCCTGGTTGGACCTTGAGCCCCATAGGAAACTGCCACCTGTCCCCTCCCCTGCCTCTGGAAGCCTCGTCACTAGCACACAGCAGATCCCCATGCTAAGAGCTCCCCTGTACACCCTGTCCTGACACTTCAAAAATAACTTCTGCTCATACCTTCCCTTCACTCGCATGCATGTGCACACACACACACACACACACACACACACACACACACACACTTGCAGGAATAGCTCCAGCCTCTATCTTGTCCTCCACTTTGAACTTTTTCTCAGGCTTCCCCACTGGTCTTCCTTTAGCTTCATACCTGGATTCTTTCTCTATACAACAAGGTTAACAGATGTCTAAATACTTTATGTGGATACAGTTAGAGATTCACATGCAGTAGTAAGAAATAATACAGGCAGATACCATGTGTTCTTTACCTGGTTTCCCCCCAGTGATAACATCTTGGAGACTGTAGTACAAATGTCGACCAGGATATTGACATTGGTACAATCCCCAGATCTTATTCCGACGTCCCCTGTCTTACCCGTATGCACCTGTGTGTGTGCACGTTTATTTAGTTCTATGCTGTTTTATGATGCGTGGTGGTTTGTGTATCAATCACCATCTCTTGTGTTACTTTTGATAACTCCACCCACCTTCCTCTTCTCCCCCCTCCACTCCCCAGCCTAACCACTAATCTGTTCCCCATCACTATAATTTTGTTATATTCAAAAATGTTTTATAAATGAACTCATAACATATGTAACCTTTTGGGATCAGCTTTTTTCACTCAGCCTAATTCCCTCGGGATCCATCCAAGGTAGTACATATCGGTAGTTGGTTCCTTTGTGCCTGAGTAGTATTCCAGGGTATAGATGTACCACACTTGAGTTCACTGGTTGCGCACTGGATGTCTGGGTTATTCAGGATGTCCGGGTTGTTTCCAGTTTGGGGCTATTCCAAATAAAGCTGCTAAGAATATCCATATACAAGCCTTTGTGTGAACGTAAAACCTATGTTTTTTTTCCTCTGGGATAAATGCCCAAGAGTGCAGTTGCTGGGTCATGTGGTAATTGCATTTTAGATGTATAAGAAACTACCACATGTCCTCCAGAGTGATTGTACCCACCAGCAACGCGTGCGTGATCGAGTTTCTCTGCACCCTTGCCAGCAATTGATAGTATCACTATATTATTTTTTAAATTTTCGCCATTCTAATAGGTGCACAGTGAAATCTCATTGTGGTAATTTAATTTTTTACAAGTCTATTTTAATATTTTAACTTTTAATTGTTATTATTTGCACAGCTTTCATATATTTTTATTTTGCAGGAGCTCATTTACTACTGAATGTGGGAAGTGTTGAAAAATTTCAAATAGTGTTTCACATAATATCTTTTCACTCATTTGGTCACAATTTTTTTCAATAGGCCAAGAATTCTCTCAGCGCCTGCTTTTGATATATGACCTGCTGCACAACCTTGAAACCTTTTCAGTAATTGTCGACTCAAAGTTAACATGACATATATGCCATGAATAGTGTAGTTAAATGACTATTCCAGCCCTCATGGGCCTATTTTTTAAAAAATATTTTATTTATTTATTTGAGAGAAGAGAGAGAGGGAGAGAGCATGAGCAGGGCAGGGCAAGGGGCAGGGGACCGAGGGAGAAGGAGACGCAGATTCCCCACTGAGCTTGGAGCTCTGTGCAGGGCTCGATCCCAGGATCCAGAGATCATGACCTGAGCCAAACTGAGGCATTTAACCAACTGAGGCACCCAGGCGTCCCCCCTCAAGGGCCTATTATAAAGGGAATTGCTTTGTCCATATACCAATTATGTTTCTGTGTTTATTAAATATTTTCCTTTATCTTTTTTTAAAGATTATATTTATTTGAGAGAGAGCATGCAAGCAAGCGGAGTCGGGGGGCAGAAGGAGAGGGAGAAAGTGTCCTAAGCAGACTCTGCACTGAGCACAAACCCAACACAGGGCTCGATCTCACAACCCTGAGATCACAACCTGAGCAAAACCAAGAGTCGAAGGCTTAACCAACTGTGCCACCCAGGCGCCCCTATAAGATATTTTTCTAATCAAAAAATTAAGCTATGAAAAATAGACACCTGACAATTTCTCTTCCAGCCCTTCCAGAATGAGAACCCATTGCAGTTGCCTTCTTGATTCCTCAACTCTGTCCAAGCCACGTCCATCCCAGCTTTCAGGCCATCATACCTGCACCTCAGGGGAAGAAGGAGGTAAGAGGGGAGCCTCAGTGTTCCAGGCTCCTATTTGTCTGGGAGAGAAATCTGACATTTTTAGCAGAAGAGTAAAATGTTTGCTTTGAAAAGAGTGGAGACCCAGTTGCCTGGATACTGTCAGGAATGCACATCATCAAATCTGTGGGTGACTGGTAGCTGCTTTGTCTCTATTTGAGCGTCCAGCATGTTCAGGGGAAAATGAAACAGCTCTAACAAATGACCCACACCTGCCTGGGCTTTCTCTGTGGGCCTCTGGGTGTGTACGTGTGTGTATCACACACCCACACATATGCATGTAATGAATAGCTTCGTGTAAAAACTCTGCAACAAACATCAATTCTGTAAATTACCAGGGAGTCCTAATTGGGTTTGCTAGCAAAGCAACTTCTAAAAAGACTATAAATAGTAGCCACATGCCTTTGTAGGCAGTGCAGCTATTTCTTTTTTGAATAGGGGATTCTTATGTTACAAGGACATCACAGATTACTGAATAATTTATTTAATGCTAGATTGTCTGAGCTTCAGTCTTTGCCAATGAGCTCATACCCAAATGTCTAAAGAAGATAAGGTGAGCAAAAGCTAGATTTCGGGCTTGGATGGGCTGCTTATTTTTTTTTATTAGATATGTATGGCTATTATAGCTATATATACATATTTTATTTGATATTATCTCTGCTTCAAAGGTTGTAAATAGAATAGAGGCACCACTTTATTATTGACATGAGCTAACTCATAACAATGCATTCAACGCACAGCGCTGAGAAATACAGAATAGAACGATGACCTTGCCTACGCTTGGTGGTTTTAACAAAGGACTGTGATATATCGGGGAATGTTTGTTCTCTATGAAAATATAGGGAACCAAGAGAGGGCAAAATTCAATAAGAGGATGTTAGATTTGGAAAATAGAGGCAAGAAAAAAAGATTTGGATGGCTATTTTTCTGTGCACCCCTGCTGTTAGCTTTTCAATGATATGGAGTTTAAAAACAATGACTTTTAAGCTTACAGATCTTAGGCAGTTTGCCTATATATAGCTCTCAGGTGAGCAGAGGTGCCTTGGAAGATGGGTACACTTTTCTGTCAAGTGTAATTTTTATAAAGGTAAAATTTGTTTAAAAGAAAACTTAAATTTGGGGCACCCGGGTGGCTCAGTTGGTTAAGCGCTGCCTTTAGCTCAGGTCATGATCCCGGGGTCCTGGGATCAAGCCCCACATCTGGATCCCTGCTCAGTGGGGCGTCTGCTTCTCCCTCTGCCCTCCCCTCACTCGTGCTCTCTCTCTTTCTCTCTCTCACTCACTTGAGTAAATGAATAAATTTTTTTTAAGAAAGAAAAAAGAAAATTTAAATTTGACAACGGGAAGATAGCAAAAACCTGGAACAGGCACATAACATAAGAGGAAATCTGTGTGTCCAACAAGTGTGGCAGGAGGTACTTCGTTTCATTAGTAATAAAGAATGAGATAGCCCTACACACCCACCTGACCAGTTAAAATTTTCAAGTTTGCACATAGCCAGCGCTAATGAGAATGGAGAATACTGGGAGGGATTGGGGGTGGGGAGTCGGCATTGAAGCAACGATGTTGGAAAGTAGCTACCGTCATCAGCTGAGGCTGAAGATTCACACACTTCTTTACAGTTGAAGAAATGCCACTATGGGAAAATGCCCTATGCAGCAGGATATATACAAAAATGTTTATAGAGACATTGTCCCTAATAGTCCCAAACTGGAAACACCCAAATGTCCACCCAGCATAGGAAGGACAAGAGCTAGAGCCACTTGCGACAGTGGGGATGAATTTCACAAACATCAAGATACAAATACACAGAATGAGGGTTCGTTGATAGAAGGTTCGTAAACAGGCAAAACTAAATTCTATTGTTTAGGGAAGTCATTGTAACAAAAGTCAAGATAATGGTTACTGTTCAACTAAGGGAAGGATGGTGACCAAGAATACTGCACAGCAGAAGCATTCTCTTTCTTTTTTTTTTTTTTTAAAGATTTTATTTATTTATTTGACAGAGATAGAGACAGCCAGCGAGAGAGGGAACACAAGCAGGGGAAGTGGGAGAGGAAGAAGCAGGCTCACAGCGGAGGAGCCTGACGTGGGGCTCGATCCCAGAACACCGGGATCACGCCCTGAGCCGAAGGCAGACGCCCAACCGCTGTGCCACCCAGGCGCCCCAAAGCATTCTCTTTCTTTACCTGGCTGTGGCTCCGAGGGGTTTCACTTTATCCTTATTTACTAAACTGGATACTGATGTGTAATGCACTTTTATGTACATAGGTTATAGTTCACACTTACATGTGCATGCAAAATGCTTTCTAACTATACTGTTCCAGCTGAAAGATCAAGATTTTTTAAAGCAAACTCCCAAGTTCAATTTAGCACCCTTAACAAAATGAACTTGAAGTATTCAGTTCAACTGAATGAACATTTCAAGCAATAAGCCAGATCTTCCACAGAGTTCCACATGAAAATTCTGTAATGCCTGCTGGGAGGACAGGGGGGATGAGAGGAGGGAGCGCTGGCCGCCAGAGCAAAGGCTCCCTTCCAGCCAGCCCTGACCCTCAGCAGCTGTTTTCCTGGGCAATTCTCTGGGCCTCATTCCTCATCTGTAAAGAGGATCAGACCCAATTAGAACTCCTCTGAGAGTCTTCTAGAATATTCTTGGGATTTCTCTGTGGGAACTTAAAAAATTTTTTTATAAGAAATTCTTTTCATTTTGACAAACATCTGAAAAATACAAGCATCGTCTGGGTCTTCTGTAGGTCCACCTTGGAGCTCACGGTGCCTGTATCACTCTGGGTTTAGGGACCATGTTGAAGCCAGATGTGCTCTTCTGTCTTGAGCCAGGAAGAAGAAAACATAGGTGACCTTAATGAGCAAAGTCTGCCTTTGCCTAGTGACCTCACAAAGGGCTCACAACCAAAGTTTTCACAGTAGAAGGGACCGTGTTGCGTGAGATTTGAGTCATGGGGCGATGCCTGACCCAAAGAAGAGACTAGGCACTTGCGTAACAAAGCAAGGGGCAGTTTCTTCCACAAGATTGTGCCATCTGTCTCATTAAATTAATGGGTTAACTTGTATTGGTTTCATATTTGGTTTGTCAAAATCATGAATTTGTCTTGCTTTAGTAACTGTAGAAGTTACAAGCCTATGGGATGTATGCCCAGTTTCATGTTTATACACATTTAGCTAACAATCTTAAAAAGCAATTTACATCAACACTGAAATCCTCAGAAAGTTTTTTCTTGAGAAGGCACCACACGTCATTTGAATTTCAGCCTCACTGAACCCCATGAACGCCGCTGACCCTCTCGTGATCCTGTGTCCAGTTTGGAAATCAAGCCCTTTCTCGAGCATGTGTTAGGGTGCCTGGGATCCAGCCCCTGTCGTAAGGAGGAGTGACTCTCAACTGCATGTGATCTTGCCTCCCGGGGACATTGGAAAGTGTCTGGAGACGCTTGTGGTGGTCACAGCTGGAGCGGGGGGCTAGTCAGTAGAGGCCAGGGATGCTGCTAGCCATCCTACGGGGCACACAGGTCAGCCCCCACCATAAGATAGAATTATCCAGGCCATCACCAGTAGTGCCCAGGTTGAGAAACCCTGATCCTGCTCTCTACAACTTTAACTTCTATAAGAAGCAAATCTTATGAGTCTTTTCCCAGTTAATCAGAGTAAGGCAGTAGTGTTCTCCTGTAACTTATCTCTCACAGCACCTGTTTCCTTCCACACAGCAGAAACAGGCAAGCATGCAGAAACAACCCCTCAGGCGTGAGGTCAGTTGCATGACTGGCTTGATTTAAGGAGGGAGGTTTAGAGGGGTCAGGCACCGGGCTGTGCTTTGAGTCAACCTTATTCCAGGTCCTCCTCTGTCGGGTCCTGGTCTGCCACCTACCTGGAGTGACATGGTCTGATGTTTATAGCCAGTCTCCGGAGGGAATGTGCTCTCAAGTGATTCCCAGAGGAAACCCCTGGAAAAACAATATTTGAACAGAAATGGTAATAAGAGCTTCAAACAGATCAGAGTGGTTCAGACATCTGAGAAATCTGGATCACTCTCCAAAGTGGCTGTAAGGGCCCACGTAGTTGTGTGACAATGTGCTTATAACGTCTTCTGAGAACGTCTGTCCCTGTGCTGTCTGTCCCCACGTCATCAGTGTATTTGTTCACGTAGATCCTGCCGTACGTTCCTAGGTCCTATCTCCTCCCCCGTCAGAGTTTAAGTCCTTGTGAATAGAGCCTTCCATGTCTTTTGCTGGCACTGGAATGCCACCCGGCATGCTCAGCGCAGGGGTCTGCTCCATGGGTGGTCAGCGCTGTCAATGAGCTGTGAGAAAACAGGCCAGCTGGGATTATGGGTAATGGTTTCCCAAACATTGCCGGCCATCCTCTCCAGCCCCTCGTCCTGTTCACCTGTTATTCTAGTCACCAGACTCCAGTCATAACCAGCCTCTCAGCTTTGGAAGCGTTAGAATCTATAGCTTTCTCCAGGCAAGAAAACAGCCGTTGATCTCCAGGACCAGGAAAGGGAATGTGCTCTTCCTCACCAGGTCTGGGCAGGCTGCCGAAGGTAGAGTTGGGGCGGGGGTTCTGAGCACTCCTCAATCTCTACCCCATCTGGCCTCCTCCCCACCACACTGGTACCACACCAAGAGTCATTGAGACCGCTGTGGGCAAGTCTCCGTCCCTCCTTAACAACCAGTGATACAGGGCAGCTGACTGGATGCCCCACATCCTGCCTAAAACCAGCGTCCTGCCCTTCCCCCACCCCTTTTGGAAAAGAAAAACGAAATCCTCTAATGTGTAGTCTTTCAAAGACTCGTGGGGGCAGCATGCCTTCAGCACAACACATGCACCCCTGGGGGGGATGGCAAATATGGCCCTTATTTCCTGGCCCGGACTGTAGGGGTCTGCTCAGATCCCACAGCTGAGAGGAGGCTGGAGCTGCCGTGGGGGCCCTGCCTGTGGGCACAGGCATTTCGGCTCGGCACACAGCCTGCACAGCTCCGGTCACTGTGGGCTCTTTGGTTGACAACCCTCCTCCAGGTGCCTGGGTCCTGCACACCTGGGGGCCTGCGTGGCTCAGGGCGGCTCACTGGAATAAGCACACACACCGTGGCTAAGGAAGAAAGCAAACCAAAGGCAAGAGAGGCTGGCCATTGGCTATGAGGGCCTGAGGCCGGACCACAAAGAGGAAGGCCCACATTGGGGTCAGAGGTCAGAAGGGTGCTGAGCACAGCGAGTACTGCAGTAGGAGACAGGAGAGTGGAGATGGGTCAGGTGAGTCCCCGAGCAGCAGCAGGCTGGGGGCTGCTCTTTCATGGGGCCCGGTGAGGTTTTAGGTCTGGGGGAGGGCAACGAGGAGGGAGACGGACTTGAGAGCATCAAGAGGATTAGGCAAGACGGGACCGGTCCGTTTTAGCCTGATTTTAAATCTATCATGTTCAGACTTGGTTGTGGGGAAGGCAAGGAGCAGTTGTGAGTTTTCCCTGACTTTACCCCCACACAGTGGTGACCTGGAGCCCAGTCTGGGACACTGAGAGGGCCAGCCAGATTCTGCGTTAGCAAAAGTTGGGGGGTCCCCAGCTCAGCAGTGGGGAGAGCTAAATGTGGCCCTTCACCTGGCGGGAGCCAGACCCAGCTTTAGCCTGGGAGGGGCAGGTGCAAAGTGCGTAGCCTGTGGCCCCATTGGCCACACCAGGGCCGCTTCTGTTTTACATCCTGCACCTGTGCCGACTTGCATGTCTCAGAGCTGGCTGGCTTGTTCTGAGGCAGAGAACATCCTAGACTCTGACACGGGATTCCTTGTTTGCTTGGCAGCAGTTGGCTCCCACCTCTTTTCCAGCCCCAGGAGCAAAGCAGCTCTTCCTGCGTCTCTGCCAGAGGAGTGGGCCTGGGGAGGGGCGTGGCCTGGCAGAGGTCTGAGTCTGGGGGTGTAAGGCGGGAGGGATGGTGAGACCCGACTTGCCCTGTGAGCCGCCGACAGTCTAGTCTGCAGGAGATCCAGGCCCCTGTTTCCCCTTCCCCTGGCTGCCAGGCTTTGATTCTTGTCATGGTGGATTAGCTCGCTAAACAGAGGTTGGACAGAGAAAACGAAAGGGGAAAAATGGGGAAATTAATAGCTCTGGCAAAAGGTCTGGTGGAGAAGGAAGTTAAAACCAATTAACCAAATGAGATTTCAGTTATCCCGTACACTCTCTGGTCCTTTTCTGATACATAGCCCAGGGTCAGAGTCAAATGTTGGATGGTGGCACAAAGCACAGTTCCCACCCATCCACCTGTGATTTCTCTAGTCTCAGCTTGGAAGCTGGTGAGCCCAGGGCTCAGGGTGTCCCCCGGGGCCGACACCACAGGCAGTGTCATGTGCCTGACCGGCATGTAGGCTTCAGGACATGAAGCTCTGTCTTGAAGAGGATGGGCTGGGGTAGTGGCCACCGCAAGGAGCGTGTGTGGTGTCCGGCCGGCGCCGAGGAAAGACACGGGGATGGGCTGCAGGAGGCGAGTGCGTGGAGGAGGCAGAGAAACATCTCTCCTGCGTCAGGCTCTGGGAGAACGCCAAAGTCCTGAAGTCTGGCCCCGAGGGATTACCACATTTTAGAGGAGCATCAAGGAACAGATCTGAGTGATGGGAAGAGGCCAAACCATGAGAGCCCCAAGTGTCCCTCTGGCAAGAAGTGTAGATCTTGCTGCCAGGAATCTCAGGCCTAGAATTCTCTGCCAGTGGTCTATCCCCTTTCACCCTATTTATTCTGCCTCTGCACTGGACTAGGTCATTCAAAAGAAAATGCAAAGACAGGCTGTGAAGTTCCAGAAAGAGTCTCCGGGGCTCCACTTAAAGTCAAGTGGGCTGCAAACCCGTACGAAATGTCAAAAAAGGTACAAAAGGAAGAATGAAATCTCTTCTGCACAAGCAACTGCTCCATTAAGCTCTAGTAGTCTATGGGACGTGGGGCAGAATTATTGTTCCCATTTGAAATCCAGTTTCTACCCTGCCTGTAATGGGTCACCCAAACCCATCTCCTGGCCCATCAGAACAACCTCACTCTCAGGAGGTGACCATCGCTGTCGTGGGCCTGAAGCTATGAGTACAAATCATGTAACACTGGCTGACTTCCTACCCAGCAAACAGTCTATCCAATATGACATAACACCCACACCATATACCTTTGGTATACAGCTGGTGACTCTCTGGGAACACGGAACTACAACTCAAGTCACCTTAGTCCCTGAGTGTCTGGCAATAGAGGGAAAGTCCTAACTGGCTGGGCAGTTAAGGAGCCGCTGAGAACAGAGTTTTCTGTAGCATGCTCCAAATCAAGTCCAGTATTTAAGTCAGCCGTGACTTTGAGGAGTTGACGTGGTCCCCTCTGATGAACCCCCCTGATGAACCACCATTCCCTAAGATCTCTGGCTTTGCTGGGGGGAGGGCCTGGAGTGGATGTGTTCTCACTACCACATGTAGAGCTCCAACATCAAATCCTGAGCAACAGGAGAACCACCAGCAATCATGGTTTCTCTGCTAGAACCCTGAGAGGAGACTTGGCATTTTTATTTCATATGAACCTGGAGTATGTTGAGAGAAATAGAGGAAATGACCTTGGCATGCCCTGCTAAAATGGATTTCCTAGAGAGTCATAAATCTAAGTGACAAAATCAGCTAGTGCACCTGCGGGCCCTGTTAGAGAAGACACTGCGTGCCTGAGGGCGGCAGGTTTGGGTCTCCTGGTGTGGGGGGCTGAGACACAGAAGTGGGGGGTGGTCTGTCGGAGACAAGGGGCTGATGCACAAATACAACATGGCAGGGAGAAAAACCAAAGAAATGGGCCTTCAAAATGACCATTTCTCTTTGGAAACCGTAAAAGTAAGTAGATCACGCTCTTTGGTCTCCACGTGGCGTGGCTCTGTCCCCTAGCCCAAAGACACGGAGAAGTGCTGGGGCTGTGCAAACGTGGAAAAGCCAAGCAAAGGAACATTTCACATTTATATGACTTTTTACAGCTGCTCTTACCCACGTGGTGGCACCTGCTGCTTGCATCAGCCTCTGAAGGAAACATGAATTATTTTCTTCATTTCACAAGTGAAAACTATGGAGTCTGAGAGGTTCAACGACTTCTGAAAAGCCACACTCTTTGTGAGTGGCAGAGTCGGGATTCGAACCTGGGTGCTCTAACTTTAAATTCGGGATGCTTGCAGCGATGGCAGTGTGCCCAACAGAGCATCCTGGGAGAAGAAGGGGGTCCTGCATCCATGACTCCACTCAGATGGGAGCAGCCCCAGTTTCATTGGCTTTATCAATTGGTGCTCCGGTCAAGATTAAAACAGGTAGAAGGGGTGACTGGGGGGCTCAGTCAGTGAAGCATCCAGCTCTTGCTTTTGGCTCAGGTTGTGATCTCAGGGTGGTGAGATCAGCCTCGAGTTGGGTGAGTTGGGCGCCATGCTCAGTGGGGAGTCTGCTTGAGATCCTCTCCTTCTGCCTCTCCCCCCACCCTGTGCATGCACACGCATGTGCGCACTCTAAATAAATAAATAAATATTTTTGAAGAATAAATAAAATAGGTTGAAAAGTCACTGCGCTCTGCCATGGTGCCTCCAGTGGTTGGAATGTGTACAAGGCAAGGAGGTGTGGAGAGAGCAGGTCAGGCAAGCTCCCGGATGCACGTGCTCTGGACTTCCGGTCTTCTCTTAGGGCTACAAAGAGCTGAGGCTTGTCAGTTTGGGGAAGTACGTCCTGCCTGGACATCACAGGGTCAGCTTCGTGGATCTCGTCCAAACAAGTCTACAGCCCTCAGCAAACTCTAAGTCGCAAACGGCCCAGGTTTTATGAGCTGGTACAGCCCCGTGCCTGGTAAGCAGGACCTCTGGGCTCCTCCATGCCTGGGCTCAGTGAAATGCATGCTTATCCCAGGGGTCGGCTTATGCTGGGGCACCACCTTTTCCTGGTGAGAGGCCACGCCTCAGGCCATCCGCCTGAGTCCTGAGACCTCCCAACAGTTTGCCCCTTTCTTCCGAGCTTTTCTTTCAAATGGCTCTGCTGCTCTCTGACTGCTGTTCTTTCTTTCAAATGGCTCTGCTGTTCTCTGACTGCTGTTCTGATCTTCCTGGGAGCCCTGCATTACACCTGCTAGCTTCAGCCTCTCCAAATGGAGCTGCTTAGAAGTGGCCTCCCTCTCTCCCCAGGATTCCGAGCTGGCACATATTCTGGCTTACCAAGGGCCCCCTGGAGCTGTGTGGAGTCAGGCAAATCATTTAAGGTTTGGTTTTGACCCTTTAACCTGGACTATTAGAGAGCTGCTTGTTACAGATAAAAGATTTGTCTCAGGTCTGCCTCTGCTGATCATTGTGGTTGATGGACCTAAATGCATCCTTTTGTTCCGATTTTACAGAGCATTTACTGCTTGCTTTTGTCATTTGTTTTCACATCTCTCTTTAAACTACGTGGGATGGAAAGAAGTCAGACCTGGATATAGGTCTGTACTTACATACTGTGTGATCTTGGACAAGCTGCTCAACCTCTCTGATCTTCCGTCCTTCATTTATATGAAGAAGATCATACCACTGCACAGGGTTGGTGTTTGTTTTTTAAGTGAAGAATGAATGAAATAAACCTGTACAGTGCTTGGCAGAGTCAGATTTCAATAGATGCTAGTTTATCCTTCCTCCTTAAGGGTAAAACCCCAAATTTACCCACATTTGTTTTCTCAAAATTGAGTACAGCGACATACATAACATACTCTCAGTAAATGTTTGTTCATAGTATGAATGAATAAATGAGTGAATCAAGAGGGCATACATGAAATTGATAGGCCAAAGGAAAAGTTGCCAAAACAAATAAGAGCATTAGAATTTAAGGAGTGAGGGGCGCCTGGGTGGCACAGCGGTTGGGCGTCTGCCTTCGGCTCAGGGCGTGATCCCGGCGTTGCGGGATCGAGCCCCACATCAGGCTCTTCCGCTATGAGCCTGCTTCTTCCTCTCCCACTCCCCCTGCTTGTGTTCCCTCTCTCGCTGGCTGTCTCTGTTGAATAAATAAATAAAATCTTTAAAAAAAAAAAAGAATTTAAGGAGTGAGAAATATATCAAATGCTCCAAAATGCACATACAAATATGTTCGTTGTTGTATTCTTTATAATAGCAGAACTTTTGAAATAACCTAAATGTTCAACAAATGGGACTGGGTACATTAATTAAGGTAGTTTAATATAAAATTCTATGCAACCATTTTCAAAATGTAGATTTTAGAAGTATTGTTCCATAAAAATATCCAAAACATATTATTAGGTGAAATAGTATGTTATAAAATTGCACTCCTGTAAAACTATCTATTTATCTATAGTTCAAAAGAAATGCCTAGAAGAATATTAAAAGATAAGGATTATGCTAGATGGTGGAATTATGTAATTTTTATTTTATATACTATATTTTTCCAATATTTGAACTTTTCTAAGTATCACTCTTATAATCAGGACAAGAATTTCTTTTGGAAAACCAAAACACACAAAGGGTATGACAATTAGTGTTAGGGTTTTTTTGGTTGGAAGTGCCAAACCCACTTTAAATTCACTTAGAGTCAAGGGCAAATGTGTTCGGAAGACTAGTATGACTGTAGGAAGGTCAAGATGTGAGCGGGCCTCAGGAAGAGCTAGAAGCGGATCCGGCACACTGCACCTCTGGCATGTGGGTACCCTTCCTTCTACTGAGGCCTCCTTCCTCCACGTGGCAGGAAATGCCATCTTGATGAGTTCAGAGCTGCTAGTCTCCACCGCAGAGAGAAAATGAGCACTGTGTTCTGTGGTCCCTAGGTCATGAATTCCAAAAATATCCTACAATTGGCCCCACTGGATCAGACGTCCATCCCCTTGCCAGTTGCTATGCCCACAGCATGGCGGTGCTCTATAATTGGTCTAGCTTATGGCCCATCTCCATCCTTTGGCCCATCAGTGTGCCCAGGGGGCAAGGTCCTGTCAGAAGAGCTTGAATAATAGGTTGAGAAATGATTGTCCCCTTCCCCCTACACCCATCTGCTATGAACTGATATTTCCTCGCACATGATGGGGACAAGATGGGACATTCTGAGTGTGTGGGCTTAATTTCTGTCTTCAGAGAAAGGCAGGGGAAGGCTGGAAGTAGGAGGTGGCCAAGATTGCACTGAGCATTATCAATATCAGAAACAATGAGTGAGCCTCTTGACATGTCCCTGTGCTGGTGTTAAGATTCATCTGAGTCCTCAGAGAGCTTATAGCTCAACTCAGGGGCTACGTGCTGGCTGGACAGAGGAAGAAGTTTCCTGGGCACCTTCCATCACTTCCATATAAGCAAGGAGAAATAGATCTTCTAAAGAATGATGCATTTTCTTAGAGTGTTGAGCATAAAACAGCCAGAGCTTGATGAAACATGCAGTGGTTTCCATCTCTCTGTGCGTTCTCTGCTTCATTTACTTACTTAAGAGATGGAATTTAATTTCTTTCCAAAACAGAGTGAGTATGTCTAGAAAATACACACTTTAAAACACAGTAGGACTACATGATATCATAGCTTACTGTTATAACACAGTTTGGAATCAGTTACTGTGAAGGAAGGGGATCATAGCAGCGTGAACCCCTGGTGATCAAGGGCTATGCTTTAGCCATCACTGAGCCCCAGGGCAGTGCTGGTCCACAGCAGGTACTCAGAGATTAAGGGTGCTCAAAAATCTTACGGTTTATTCTTTTTTTTTTTTTTAAGATTTTATTTATTTATTCGACAGAGATAGAGAAAGCCAGCGAGAGAGGGAACACAAGCAGGGAGTGGGAGAGGAAGAAGCAGGCTCATAGCGGAGGAGCCTGATGTGGGGCTCGATCCCACAACGTCGGAATCACGCCCTGAGCCGAAGGCAGATGCTTAACCGCTGTGCCACCCAGGCGCCCCTTACGGTTTATTCTTAACATATTTGTTTCTTTGGGCTTCTATTGTGTTTTTTTTTTCTTCCTTTCTGCCTTTTTTTCTGTGTAGCAAGGATGCTTTACATTGCCCCAAATCTTGTGGTTCCTGCAGTAAATCATTTTCAGAGGCATGTTCTTTGAGCCTTTGTGATGATGTTCCCTTTCACCTTGTTCTATAGAGTTTCCCCACAGAATTCATTGTTTACCCTTTTACCCATCCTTGATCAAGGTAAGGTCTATCCTCCTACCAACAGAGAAGCTGTTTGGACTGCCTTGGGTTGGGCTCACTGTCCACTTGAGCACTGGCTGAATCTTAGTTCTGTAGATGGCAGTGAGTTTGTGGGTATAACTCCCAGCCCACTATAAGCAATTATGTCATTCTTGTGGTGGGTTTAATCCAGCCTCCCAGCAAAAACATTGCCCTGGAAGCTCTGCTGGTCCTCAGTCTATATCCTTTTGTCCTAAAACAATATAGCACAGATGACGTTCTATTTCTAAGGTGCACGAAAGGATTTTAGTGTGGCATCATATAGAATTACATGTCTCATCCCTTGACAGCCACTGCAGTGAGAGCACATTAGAGTACATTTGTTTATACTGAAACTGGGTAATCGTTGAGCACTGAGGGGGACAAAAAGAGTATTTTTCTTTTCTTATTTAGTTATAAAGAATTAGGGAATGAAAAAATCCACCAAAACCCATGGCAATCTGGCAACCTAGGTCCCCATTTCCATGGCCATGTATCATCCCTATGCATTGTTTACCTTGCTTTTCAGCATGAAATTGATTTTTAGTTGCAAGTAAATGGCCATGCATCAACAGGTGCCTCAATGGTAAGAACATTTATTTTTATTAAACGAGTCCAGAGGCACGGTGTCGCTGGGAAGGTCTAATCATGTCATCAAGAGCTCAAGCTCTTGCTGTCCTTCACACTCTGACTTAATAGGCACGTCGCTCCTCATCATCATGGGTACTGCTTCATGGACTTGATGCGGCTGCCTTCATTCCAGGCATCACATCCATATTCCAGATAGGAAGGAGGAGAAAGGGATGACAGCAAGCTTTTCTTCAAGTCTGTCCCTTTTATTAGAAAAGCAAACATTTCCTGGAAAACTCCCAGGTGACTTTTATTTTATGTCTCATTGGTCCCAGCTGGTAACATTTCACTCCTAGCAGCAAATGAGGATGGAACAATGAGCAGTTTACAAAGAGAAATTGTACAGGCATGACGAGACGGAATTTACCAGGCTTAATTCACTCCCCGAGTCAAGGTATACTGCTGCTACGCATCACCAGCCTCCACCACCAACCGAACAAAATTAGTGCTGTGTCCGCAATGACTACTGACAGCCAAGGTCAACCTTGGCAGCGTTATTTTAGCTGTAGTGATGGTGGCTGTGGGGCTGACCAGTGCTTTTCTAAGATAAAGGTACTTTGAAAATAGTGAAATGACATATGGTTTTCACGAATTTGCATGTCATCTTTGTGCAGGGGCCAGGCTAATCTTCTCTGTATTGTTCTAATTTTTGTAAATGTGCCGCCGAAGAGAGCATGAAATGACGTATGGCTTTGATCACTGATAAAAAATACGGAGTCAGCAGAACTGAATATTACCTAGTTCAACATACTTACTGACAGCTATGGCTTAGTGAACTCAAGAAGACTACAGAGGAATCAAATCAGATAATATTTATACAATCTTCCTTTCCAAAAGCAAGCAATTTCTGAATCCAATATATAAGGCATTATAAACACTATTTGCATTGATGATTCAAATTTCTCTGAGTAAATTCTGAGAATCACAAACTTCAAAGATTGCTTGCTAGTTTATATTTCTACCGAATTCAGAGTGAAAAGTACCTCTTGGGTTGTGGCTTCCTCTACCCAAGCAAAGACTACAGAGGCCCATTGCCTCCCCCTATTTCTTCCCCTTCCCGTTATTGTCTCTCAAGCTCACCCCTTAGTAAGTTTAATTTTGATATTAGAGGTCTTCTATTAATATTCACAAGGTGAAAGGTAGGGAGCTAAGGTGTCCAACCATCCTAGATTTCCAGGACTGAGGCTTTCCTAGGAAGTAGGACTTCTGGTGCTAAAGCCAAAACCATTCTAGGCAAATTAAAATGGTTGGTCACCCTAGGGATTATCACCAACATGAAAGGGGGTAGAGGGAGAGGTGGTTTGAGAAGAAGGAAGGAGAGGGAGGGAAGACCTGGGAAGCCAGGGCTGTTCAACCCAACTTTAAATTTTATGGCTTTTCTTTCCATCTTAATAACTAGGGTTCCTGCACATCAACTCACCAGTGATACTTGAACGCAGCATTTCCTTAGGTTCTTTACTCTTCCAACCTGTACATAATTGCCCAGTTTTACCTCCCACTTCTGTCCTACTGTAAATATGTTTCCCAAGTCCTATTCCTGTTCACCAGATCCAATGGCACTGTAAGTGAATGCTAGGAAGCCCTCTCTGATCCAACACATAGCAATGATGGAGAACATAGAAAAAAGAATTTTAAAAGTCATAGCGACACTCAGGGCACCTGGGTGGCTCAGTAGGTTAAGTGTCGACTCTTGGTTTCAGCTCAGGTCATGATCTCAGGGGCGTGAAAGGAAGCTTTGCATCGGGCTCTGCGTTCAACGCAGGCTCTGCTGGAGGTTCTCTCTTCCTCTCCCTCTGCCTCTCCCACTCATGCATGCATGTGCTCTCTCTCTTTCTCTCTCAATAAATCAATCTTTTAAAAAAAAAGTCATAGCCAGACTCAAAAATGAGATATACGTATGTCTATCTATCTGTCTATCTATCCATCCACAGTCCTGGAACAGAATCAAAATGCGAAGCAAGGAGGGCCTGCCAGGCTCTGGATCTGGAAGTAGGTGGTAGGAGCCCTGAGTCTGGCTTCTGCAGATAAAAGCACACCAGAGGGGAAAGGTGCGCCATGGGAGGCATGGGAAACAGAGTCACACTCAGAGCTCACAATCAGAAGCTGGGGCGGGGCTTCCCTAGCTTGTGCGAGGAAGCTGGGAGACTGCTGCCTACCACTGCCCAAGGTGTAGCTTAGTGTTTTGAGAGCCAGACTCGAACATAAACCCCACAAGGAGGAATACACAGAGAAAAAGAAAGGCAGGGGGAAAAAATTCCTACATATGATGATCCTGTAAACACAACTATAAAATTCGTGAAGAGATCGAATGCCAGTACAAGGCCAATAAAATCAATAATTGGTTTATGAGTTTTTTCCAAAAAGAAATAATGAAAATTTTTGAAAAAGACTTAAAGATACGTGCATTTAGCATCCTTGAAGAGATCAGTGAAGGCATTATATCCTTACAAAAGATCCATGCCAGTGATATATTATGCCATTAAAACAGACAAATGAAATAAATACAGGTGGATATAAAATTAGAAATTATGAAGAAAAATACAACCATTGAAAAATTTTTAAAAACTCAATAGGATAACTTCTAAACTGAATATAGTTGAAGAGAGAATTAATAAATTGGAATTGAGGAATTCACCCAGAAGATAACAGCATCAAAGGAGCCATAGAAATGAGACAGGGGGTGGCAGGTGTTGTGGTTATGGACTGGGGGCTCAGGAAGGGCTTGTCAAAGGTGACATTTGAACAGCTGCCTGACCAAGAAAGGATGCGAGTGATGTGAACATAAATAAAGATGAATCACAGACACACAGTAGTAATAATACCTATTTGCCAAGCAGCTGTAAGAATTAAACAGCATGCAGAAAAGCACCAAGCCCAGAGCCTGACGCATAATTTATAACAAATGTTAAGCAGCTCTGCTTCCCTTCCTAAAAACCTGCATGGAAAGAATAGAATTTAGGGGCATCTGGGTGACTCAGTCAGTTAAGCGACTCCCTTCGGCTCAGGTCATGATCTCAGGGTCCTGGGATGGGATCAAACCCCCGTTGGACTCCCTGCTCAGTGGGGAGTCTGTCTTTCCTTCTCCCGCTGTGCTCTCAATCTCTCTTTCTCTCTCTCTCAAATAAATAAAATCTAAAAAAAAAAAAAAATAGAATAGACTTTAGCTTTTTGCCTCCATCTGAGGGGGCTTTGGCCACTTCTGCTCCAGCCCAGCATCATTCCCAGGGGACTCGAATTGGCTGATGAGTTTTGGTTCTAATAATGGAGGATTCAGCTCTTTGTGAGAAAGCGGCTGGAACATTGTCAGCTGTTCATATGCTTGTTCTCTCCGTCTGCTTCTCTCCTTTGAGAACAAACTCTATTTTCCCCTCTAGCATGAACAAGCTAGTCATGTCCAAAATGCAGAGATGACATTTTAATATATCCAGGCAGCCTGGCTAGTCGTTTCTCTGCAAACTCTCAAAATTTCCTCAGCACCGGCTCTAAGCACTTTTCTCTGTTCCATCTTGTCTGGAGCCTCGAAAGAAGTCCTGACAGAGGTCACGAAGGGGGGAGAGACAAAGCCACCCTCATTCTGAGCATTGAGCCTTTTCAACTCGCAGGGCCCTGATGGAAACATTCCGTAATGAAAAGAACAAAATAAGACTCGTTCACAGCGAACAGCAACAGAATGTTCCATCTGACAGAGAGCTGCTTCTTGGAACGTGGGAATCTGAGAGACTGGATTGCATTCAAAGAAAATGCCCCTAGAGAGATAAAGAGCAAGTCCTGGGGGCTCAGCAACATTCAAGATTCCTTGCGTGAAAGGGGGGTGGGATTCCCTGGCAAGCCCTGGGGGGGGGGTATCCTGGAAACTGAACTAGGCTGGGATGTGAGGCTGATGATCAAGGACGTTGGGCGTAGCATCTTCTTCCTCCCCTGAGCGAGACCCAAAAGCACAAAGGAGAAGCTGGAAGGGCCCGTGTGTTTGTTTTTCTAACCAGGAGCGAGAAAATGTGTCCCACCCTCTCTGAGTCCATAGTCAGGAAAAAGGTTGTTTGCCGAAGGAAAGAAGGAAGAGGAAGAGGAAACATCCCTTTTTGCTGAGCATTTGCTCCCAGGGGCGAGGCAGGCTGAAGGACTCTGGGTGGTGGTCCCGGGAGACCCTCGGCTTCTCAGTCCCCCACCACCACCCCGCTCTCTGGTGCAAGAGCCCCTACTAGCAAGTCTGTAAAAAAAAAAAAAAAAAAAAAAAAAATCAGTCTTTGCCTTGTTTACTTTGAGGCTTTTTTTTTTCTTTTTAAAAAAACTGCACATCTCACCAAGGCTGAATTATTGAAAAGAAAAACAGTAAGGAACTGAGCGTTGCAACTTCGGGGCAGTTGGAGGTAAATGTTTGTGCTTGGAACAGAGAAAAATAACAGGACGTGGAGGGATGCACGGTGGGATTCTAAGGTCTCCCACATCCCACAGCGCAGGTTTCCAGTGAATCTTCTGGAGGAGAAGAAGAAGGGAAAAGAACCCTTAAATTTGCATCACATTAAAAACAAAAGAAAAAATCAGATGCTTAGGGTGAGAATAGAGAGGAAATTATTGCACAACCAGCAGAATGAGCATGATGTATTGTGGCTTAGGGTGTCTTCACATATGTTCGGCTGCTTTGTTGGCTGTACTTGTCCATCACACACACGCCCGCACACACACATACACATGCGCGTGCGAACACACGCAGCTTAGAATGCCTCTTGACTAAGATCTCTGTCCCTGTGGATGGCAGGCAGGAGAGCCCTCAGACAGAAAACTTCATATTGAGAATGGATACCGTTCCATAGTCAGTATTCCTTAGGCAGGGTCCCTGCATCGCAGTAGCCCCCTCACTTATCTTTCGATTAAATGCACTCAGGAACTCATCGCCGCAAGGGCACATGGATGCCTTTCCCCGTACCCGCAGAACAGCTGCCTGCCCACAGAGATGGCCACAGGCTATACATTTGAGTAACAAAGTACGTTGTAAGTTCATGGTTAAATCCTTTTTAAAACTAGTTCCTCATTCTAATTAGAAACACTGCATTGATCTATTTTCTTTTCTTATGCTTCAATACATATGGTTTAAAAAAAAATCATCTACTCCTTAAAGTTTACTACCTTTCCTCATGTGATCCCCAACAAACCACAGCCCCTTGTGACAGCCGGGAGGGTGCTGAGGACAGATGGGACTGTAACTGCTCAGTATTTTCAAAGGGCCTTGCAGGCCACATACTCTCATCATCAATCTCCCGGTGCCTCAGCCTTAATTTTTAAAAAGGCCTTTGTTCCAGACCCAGGGCTCAAGCACGTATGTCCATGACTCCCAGAGAAGGAAAGACTTGGGAAATGGAAGCCCAGAAAGGAGGCTACCCACTCAGTGCTATAGAGCAAAATTGCAATGAAGCCAAACTAGAAACTGGAATTCACTGGTTCCAAAACACTTTTTTAAGAAACACATTTTTTCTTAAAGATTTTATTTATTTATTTATTTGAGAGAAAATGAGAGAGAGCAGGGGGAGGAATAGAGGGAGAGAAAGAAGCAGGCTCCCCACTGAGCAGGGAGCCCAATATGGGATTTGATCCTACAACCCTGGGATCATGACCCGAGCTGAAGGCAGACGCTTAACCGACTGAGTCCCCCAGGCACCCCTCCAAAAGCACATTTTTAAATTAGACTACATTGAACGTCTGTGCGTGGGGGTTTATTTTGTGCAGTGCTAGCTAAGTGCAATTATAAGGTGCCCATTAAAAACACAATGTGGAGCAGAAGCAAATAATCCAATTTATCTATCGAGTTTGACTAGGAATATTGATTTGAATAGCTAATAATTTGACACTGGGTGGAAAAATTACTGTGCCTCGTCTTGGACAAGACTCAGGAATGATCATCGCTCCCTTGTCTCCTGACGAAATCAACAGTGAGTTTAGCAGCTGCTCTGTTATTGTAATTCAGCTACTTTATTTCTGTTTTAATCAGAGCAGATTACTTTTGACCAAAGGAGCATCTAGTTTGCATATATAATCTACACTGTACGACCTCTTTCAGTTAACAAGTAGTGACTCCCTCTGTTCATTTGATGTTTGTGCAAAGCTGATTTATCCTGACCAATATTATGCTAATTATAGAAGTGCAGTTAGCTCTTTCAGAAAATTTCTATTGTGAAAGCTCTTGAAAGTACAGCAGAGAAGGAAGAATAAAATGGAGCAGACATGTAATTGGGGAGATTATGAAAATCCTTTCCCAGGTATCAAAATGCATTTGAAGGGTAGGAATTTTGATCTCTGTATTATGATGCCTGTATCCTCTGCTGGGCTAACGTGATCCTTCAGTTTCGTGGCATAAAATCTCTGATGCCCATGGGGGCCGGGAAAATAGGGTAGATGCGTAAGAGAGGTAGGGTTCAAGTTCAAGTGCGTGTGCTTGTGTCATGTGAGTGAGGGCCTTGGAAGCCTGGACCTGGAGGTCCTTCCTCTGAAGGAGGCCGCCTGCCCCAGTGCCGTAGTATCACAGGGGAATGAGGGGCCCCGATGAGGCCAGAGAAGCCAGAATTCTGAATTTGAGTGAAGTATCCTCATTTTTAAGGGGGTCCGATTTTCATTTTTCTTTTTCTTTTCAAATACTAGGCTGGACCAAATAAAGTTTATCCAAGGGCCTGATCTAGTGGCTGCCATTTTGTGACCCCTGCTCCAGTCCATAAAAAGGTCGTTTCAGTAACAAGAGGCTTAGAAATGGTCTACAAATTAGCTGGAGCATCCACCAGGTGGCAGGAAGAGGTAGCCAATCTCTTGCTTGCCAACCTTCCCAGAGTCAAAGATCACCGTGGATTTGTCTGGAATCTTAAAGAACAGCTGTCCTCGTGGCCCCACCAACCCCTGCTCCCCAAATCCTAAAGCAGCCAAGCATTTGAGGAGACCCCCCTCTTGTCCTATCATTATCAGCCTCAGATATGCCAGGAAACTTAGAAAACAGACAACCCACCTCACCACAGCCCAGCACCACCCCTGCCTAGCACGCACCCTCACCTCCAGGGACCCTGGGGAGCCAGTTCCCGGAGCCTGAAAGGCTAACAACCTTGACTCTGCTCCCTTCTTCCTCTGGTGTGAGCACACTAGGTAGGAGGTGGAAAGCTGCTGAAAATAAGAAACATCCATGCCCTGGGGCTGCTTCCTGCTGGCCTGGCCACCTGGACAGATATTCACGGCCTAGTATCAATACCGTAGAGGTCTACTTGATGCCGATACCTGTGTTTGAGACCTGAGTTCCTGATCCCCGGCTTAGCCTTGCCCTTTCCATGCCAGGAGCTGTCCTGCCCCTTAGTGCGGTTTTGACCCTTACACCATTACTCCTGTCCTCAGTGCTCCACCACAGTGCACAACCCCAGCCTGCCCCCTGCCCAACAAAGGATCCCTAGTGGTCTCCTCCTCTGCTTGGCCCAGACTCCCCTGGCCCAGCCCCAGCTTCCTCCAGGCTCACCCCACCATCCTCTCCATGCTCTGTCCAGGCACTGAAGGCCACGCTGCTGGGACTGGCCTGCCCCTGCCCTACCCCCAGAGCTGCGCCATTTCCTCTTCTCAGAAGGCCTAATGTAAAGGCGGCACACAACATAAATTTATGACTTGGGGAAAATGGGACGGGGAGAGACGGCTGTTCATTTCCACTGAGAATTAGCAGGACAAGACAGCTCTAAATTGTGGCAGGAGAGAGAAAGGATGTAAAATACTAGAATTTATTATCTGGGGACATTTGGCAATTTCAAGGTTTCTGAGTAGATGAGAAAGCCCAGTGCTTGAAATGGGGATTGGCTGGGAGCGGGGAGCCCTGCCGTGGGCCATGGAAGAAACAGATTGGCTTCAAGACCAGCCCTCCAGGCTGCCCTGTCCTCTTTCTGACTAGCTGGAATGGAGATATCCTTTTAGGGAAAAGTATGGGCTCATTTAAAGGGGTTTTAAAGAAGTCCATGTCAGGCAAGTTTCCATAATGACAAATTGTAGAAGGGCATCATAAATTGGGGAGAGCTCCATCTGGGAATTCAGAGGACTGACTTGGGGTCTGGCCCAAGTCTGTGGGAGCTCAGGCAAAGTATTAGATCTCTCTAGGTCTCCAACAACTCACTACGAATACAGAAGTTGAATTAAAGGGACTATTTGTTACCGAAGGTGATGTGACAACCCTTTGCAGCTTAAAACAACAAACGTCTGTTATCTCCCAGATTCTGTGAGTCAGTGACCCAGTCCTTCTGAGGCTGCAGTCCTCTCTGGTTGGACGTGGAGAGATCTGCTTTCTAGCTCACTCAAGTGGTTGTTGGCAGGATTCAGTCCTATGAATCCTAGAGTTAAGAGTCTTGGTTGGAGTAAGAGCCCCAGTTCCTCAATGGCTGTTGGCTAGAGGCCTCCCTCAGTTTCTTGCTACATGGGTCTCTCCAAGGAGCAGCTCACAATATGGTGGCTGGCTTTCTTTTTTTTTTTTTTTAAGATTCTAGTTACTTTTTTGAGAGACAGAAAGAGAGCACAAGCAGGGGAAGCAGCAGAGAGAGAGGGAGAAGCAGACTCCCCACTGAGCAGGGAGCCCAACACAGAGCTCGATTCCAAGACCCTGAGATCAGGACCCAAGCTGACGGCAGACGCTTACCCAACTGAGCCACCCAGGCGCCCCTGGTGGCTGGGTTTCTTTAGCATGAGTGAGAGAGGGCCAGCAAGATGGGAGTCAGAGTCTTTGTGACATCCCATCACTTTTGCTGTTCTGTTCCTTAGAACTGACTCACTAAATCCAGTCCATGCCCAAGGGAGGGGAGTACATAGGCGCAAATACCAGAAGGCAGGGATCGCTGGGAGATCTTCTGGAGACTACCTGCCACAGATTATCTTCAAGGCCTCTCAGCTTCTGTGATTCCTCCTCTCTCTCCCCCAGAAGGAAGCTATATATACACCTTTTGTTTACAACCCCAAGCACCAAGCCTCTAAGCCAAGTGTCTGAGTGGCTCTGACTTACCCTTCACCCAGAGTTAACCAACATGAAAAATGTCCTCAGATAGGAAAAATTCTTATGCCAAAGAATTAGACTGTGAAAAGAGGACATTGCATTCTATTTCCGTGCTGTCGGCCATCAGAGAACTCTGCTGGTAGACCCACTATCTGGGAAAATGAGTCTTTGTTTAGATCACTTCAGAATCAAAGGCACTGATGTCCACCTATCCAAATCTAGGTTGATTTGAGGTTAATTCCTGCATTGCTGGGAGGAGTATGACAATTCAAAGGTCACTCCCCAGTCTCACCTTTCTTTACAAAACAAAGTCAAGGAGTACCCCCAGCACCTCTGGGAGGTACTTCTAGTTCCTCAGGGATGATGTGACTTTCTTAAGACATCTAAGGCCATGTCAGACCATGGCCGGGCTCAATGTGAAGAATGATCTCAGCCTCCAGATCCTGAGGACTGTTGGGTTGATTTGAATTGAAGGAGATACAGCTCCCATTGCAGAAAACGGACACTCATGTTGCTGTTTCTGTCCATCATGCAAGATGCTTGTAGAGCAGTCGTGGGTTCTTTTTTGAAATGTTTTAATCAATCAGAAATCCATATTTCTTTTACTAATAGCCCTCTTTGAAATTGTGGTCATCATAACCCTTCATTTTTTAATGACTCTGAGGGCTCTTCTCTTTGGAAAGCCGCTCAATGTGCACATACATATTAACCAACTTGGAGCCTGCAGCAAAATGGCCTCCACACTGTCTTTACTTCTAGATGAACAGGCTGAGATCCATGTTCCCACTTACAATTTCTAATTCTGAGGATTCCTGAGCAATACTTTTTAAATTCACCAGATTTTAACCAATCCCCTTCTGTTTTCTTCTCATCATATTTGAGAATCTAAGACTTCCAGGTACTTTGACACAAAACTGTCAGATCATCTTACATGAGTTTCCTCACGTACTCTCCCAAATCTTATAAAGACAGGGATTTAGCTCTTGACTGGGACATAGTGTGCCACAGAGAAAATACAATTGACCCTTGAACAACTCAGAGGTTAGGGGCGCCAACCCTCCCACCCCCGCCACAGTCAAAATGCCATGTTTAAGTTTTGACTCCCTAAAAACTTCATAAATAGCCTACTCTTGACCAAAAGCCTCACCAGTAACATGAATAGTCAATTAATATCTATTTTGTTAGTTATATGTATTATATACTATATTCTTATAATTAAGTAAGCCAGAGACAAGAAAATGTTAAGAAAATTATATAAGAGAAAACACACTTCCAGCACAATACTATAAGAAATCTGCATAGAAGTGGACCTGCCATGTTCAAACCCATGTGTTCAAGGGTCAACTGCACCTGGACCTTGACATCAGAGGAGCTGGGTTAGAATCCCGGACTTGCCACTCCCTTAGAGTTCTCAGCAGTGAAATGGGATCACAGACACCTATCACACAACCGTTTCAAGAATCAAACTATGTAGATATATTTGTAAAAAGCGTTTAGCATGTTGCAGGGAAGGAGCTACTCAACAAATGTTGGCTTCCTTTATTGCTCCTGGAGAAACGAAGGGAGATGCTGAGAGTGTCTCCTAATGTTTAACCAAGTCGGAACAAGAAGGGGTGGACTCCCTGGGTCTAATTCATCGCCTTGCCTTGCAGTCACTTCAGACCCTCCTTTTCACAAGTCATCCCCTAAATATCCCCACCCACCACTTTGAGAGCCTGAAATGCCACCAAAGAGACATAGTGCCTGTGACATTCCTGTGTCTGCAGCTAAGGGCAGACTTGCTCTCAGTCCGTCAAGGTATGAAGAGCACTGTAGGTCATATATGCGGAAACGTGGATACATCCCTTTTCTGAACTTATATTGGGTTTTGTGTTTTAGCCTCTGCACCTGCATGGTTGAAAAGTGAGCACATTTACAGGTGGGCGATGGGTTCTCTGTAGGGATCCCCAGTACAGAACTCCCCTAGAGGATTCAGAGTCCTCTGCATGTTCGGAAATGTCTCTCCCTTACCTGGCCAGTAGCCTGAGATGGGCTCCAGCTGTCCAGAAGTGGCTTTGAAGTATAAGCCCTAGGCATCCCTGTACCCTGAAGTCCGCTGTCAGAGAAGGGGACTGAACGAAGGCACAGCAGCCAATATCCTGAGGCAGGAGCCAGAGGGGGAGAAGCTAAGAAGTAGGGGGAGAGACCTGGTTCCAGGGCCCGGGGCCTGCATTTGGGGGCGCTGTGGCCCATTTCATTAGATGTGAGGGAGACACGCACAGTGGACTGGCCCAGTGGTGTCTCTTGGCCACGGGAGGAAGATTAGAAAAGCCTTTATCAGATTTCACAAAAATGAATGCAAAGTGAATGGGCTGAATGTTGGATATTGAACAAAATTAGGAAAAGCCAAGATCAAATGTGTAATGGAAAAGGAGGGAGTGGGTGGCATCATCGATCCCGGCTGCCTCCAACTTTCTCGTTCCCTGTCCTCACCCCTAGGATTCACCACCCCCTGCAGTTCTCCTCGTGGGGACTCTGCCCTCCCTTATGGGGGAACTTGCTGCTCTCTTGTTCTCCTAGCTATGGAAGCGCCCCGTACTTCAGCCAGGGACTCACTAGGAAACACGACCAAGATTACAAAAGAGAATATTCCAAGCAAGGGAAGTGTTTCAGAGCCTAGAATAACCCACGTCTGGGCACACCGTGGCTCAACTGACAAAGTCTCTCAGGCAGCTTCCTTTCTCCAAGGCTACACGGATCTGGGAGACCCAGCCGGAAAGTTTTCCTTAGGGGTAGCTCTGGTCACATCCCACCTGCCTTCTGCTTTCGTATGGCCACCCTCCCTGTCCCTGCCCCTCCTGCAACCCCACCAACAGCCGGTCGAGACGGAGACAGCTGGGGGCACCTCTCTGGGCAGAGAATGGGGATTCCTTGTGCTAAAGAAGGACATTAACCCAGAGGACAAATTGAGATTACTCTTTTAAATCTTGCTGCTACGAATCTCCTGGGATTATCTGGGATTATGGTGGTATTTGTAGAAAAAGCATCCCGAGACAAATGCCACAGAAATGGATACTCCTGGATTTATAATACCGCTGCAGCTTGTCACTGATTAGTTTTTCAGGTAGTTTTTAGTGAGGCAGTAAGTCCGGTACTGTGCCGCTTGTAATTTTCTCCCCTTCCTCTGCATGTGTAATATCAGCAGACCAAAGCTCAAGGAGGGGAGGGTCCAGCACCATGGAACCACAAGGAAACATTTTGTCATTTACTACCCTTTCTCTCCCAGTATCCTCCCCAGTCATTTATCTGTTTTGAGGTTTGGCTTTTATATTTAAATATATACAGAAATACAGCGAAAAGCTTCCTCTCCTCTACTTCCACCCACCTTCTGGCTCCCCCCAGTGCCTCCCGTTGGCACAGCTGGCAGCAGAGCCCTAACTGGAGGCCAGGTTGAACCACCCCGGAGAGTCAAAACCGCAGCCAGAGAGCATTTCCATCGCACCGCTCCGAGCAGCACAGAGCCCCACAGCACGTTTTCGGTTTCGGACCTAATTCTGACTCCTCCAGTGCGAACTGTTTCCTCACCTATCTTTAAGGGTGTCATCTCTACCGTGAATTTTCTCGCAAAATCACCCTTTCGCAAGGCTCCTTTCTGGTACCCCCCTCCTGTTCTTTCCCTCCCACCCAGCGATGGAAGACATCCTGTGCCCTCTGGCAGCACGGGAACATGACACACGGCTCCTGTGGGACTTCTTCAAAGACACTGCTTCTTGCTTGATCCCTGACCTGGGGGCGCAAACAGAGCCCAGGGCAGGAAGGCCCAGTTCTCCCCGAGCGAGCCTCGGCCTTGCCACCCACCAAGCGCAGCTGCTCTGCTAATTTTAGAACTCTGAGAAGCCACCTGACTTCAAGGCACTGTAGAGACGCCCATCACACCTTATCTCAGGAGGTGATCTGGGGTGGGGCCCACTCCTCGCTCTAACACCCATGACACCTTCCTGAGCTGGGAAAGTGGCTTTTTTGGAGGCTCCTCTCAATAAACAGTAAAAATAAAAAAACAATGCTCGCTCAGGTAGCAAAGCACAGTTCGCCCTGGTCTCGGCCCACGGGGGCAGGCTAGGCTGTCCGGCCGCCTGGTCTCTCCTTGACCGCCCTGACACCACCACCTCACGGGCCAAACGTCCAAAGCAGAGCTCACCAGCTTCCCCCAGACCCTTGCCTCCTGTCTGCCTGTCTGGGGCATTTCCTGTCCCTCAGGCGAGGACCCTCAGCCCCGACTACCTGCCCTTCGGCTCCAGTCACTACAGCTTAAACTCCAAACTTGGGTCTCCTGAACAGGAGCTCCTGAAGTCCTCCTCCTCTCCGCCCTCACCACCCTTGCCCTACGCCGGGCCCTCCGCAGCCCTCACCAGCGGACTATCACCCCTGCTGATGGTCTCCTGCCTCCCCCCCTCCCCCGGCCCACACTCTCAGTCCACCTGCCAAGACAAGTTTTCTAAAACCAGGTCTGTCTCTAGCTTAACGCCCTTCGAGCCTTTCTGGTCAGGTTCCCCTAGGGGGCTGTCTGCCCACCAGAATCACTTGGGTAGCTTTTTATTTATTTTTTTATTTTATTTTATTTTTATTTTTATTTTTTAAAGATTTTATTTATTTATTTGACAGAGATAGAGACAGCCAGCGAGAGAGGGAACACAAGCAGGGGGAGTGGGAGAGGAAGAAGCAGGCTCATAGCGGAGGAGCCTGATGTGGGGCTCGATCCCGTAATGCCGGGATCACGCCCTGAGCCGAAGGCAGACGCTTAACCGCTGTGCCACCCAGGCGCCCCTGGGTAGCTTTTTAAAAATTTTCAGTGCCCAGCCTTCACCCCTAGAGATTCTGATTTAATTGGACTGGATGAGAAAAGGCATCCATATTTCTTTTTTAAATTCCCTAGGAAATTCTTTTTTTTTCTTTTTAACAAAGAAAATTTTATTTTTTTTTAAAGATTTTATTTATTTATTTAAGAGAGAGAAAGACCATGAGGGGGGGAGGGTTAGAGGGAGAAGCAGACTCCCCACTGAGCAGGGAGCCCAATGCGGGACTCGATCCCAAGACTCTGGGACCATCACCTGAGCCACCCAGGTGCCCCCCGCCCCCACCTGGGAAATACGAATATGCAACCTCCTTCCTGCAGGAGGAAGTCCAAACTTCCCATGGAGCCCAAGAAGCCGAATCAGGCTCCTGCTGACCTCTCCAGCTGGCCTCCCCATTGGCCTCACCACATCTTTATGCTCCGGCCCTGAACTGCCTGGGGCTCCCACCACCACTGCATCGCTCGCACCCTTCCGCAGCCCAACAGGCCTTCCCTCCTAGTCCAGCACCACCTTCTACAGGAAGCCATTCCTGACCACCCATCTCCGCATCTCCCTCAGCCCTGCTGCTCACAGCACCGCAGTCGTGTCTCCATTACTGAACACCCACATCATGTTATGGCGATCCATGTACGTGTTCCTTGTGCTTAAGCCAAAGGGCGGTATTTATTTATGTACAGATCCTCACAGAGTCGGAAGCTGCTGAAAGCGCGCCTGGGCCTCTGGCGCACGGGAAACCCTGCATTAGGAAGCTGCCCGGGACCAAAGGGCTTCATGTCAGTCACTCTCTCTTGTTGGGATCTTATGGCCTCTGGTCTCTCTTCATTGCTTTTGGAACTTCTTGGCAGACAACATTCTCCACCTGACTGGCATCCTGAACGTCAATTCCAAAGTCCCAGGAAAGAGAATCTTATTCCAGGGATTCACCCTGTTCCCATCAGCTATGGCCAAATATGCCTGCTGCGGTAAGAAGGCAGGTCTTGGGCAAATGGAGATAAATCATGGGATGGGCAGATACCTCCGAAGGTGATCATTGTGCTCCAAGAGTCAAAGGATTCTTGCGCTGTGTGATAGAAGGTGATCATTGTGCTCCAAGAGTCAAAGGATTCTTGCGCTGTGTGATAAATGAACGTAGATCAGCAGTACCAAGGGCGGTGTGAGCCCAGGAGGAAAGCAGTATTTCCGTCTTGGGTGTCAGGGACGTCTTCACAGAGAAGTTGACGCGGGACCTGGACCTTAAAGGATGAATAGGATTTCAGCAGGCACAGGGAACATAAAGGATATTCTAGGTAAACAAGATCAACAAGCTTGATCTTGAGGTTTCCTTGTAAAAATACATGGAAGGGACTGGAGTGGCGCCAAAATGGTGGGATCAGCAGATGGGACTGGAAATGTGAGTTCGGTCCAGACTGTGAGAGTGTTCCCATGCCAGGCTGAGTCTGGTCTTCACCTCTCCTGAGGTGGGCTCCTTCCAGAGGACCTTGGTCGCCCAGGTAAGGAGAAAGTGAAGTGAACAGCCTTAGGGAGGGCCACTGAGGGTCTATGTTAGGGCAATGGGGAGAGTCTTACCAGAATTTACAGTTCCAAGAGCACTTTGCCTGTGTAACCTCGTTTAATCCTCACAGTATCATTACTGTCTAGGTAGGGCTGGCTTTTATTTTACCCATATTATGAAAGATGAAAATGTGGTTCAATTCAGTTAAGTGACCTGCTCATCCATGATCACACAACTAACCAGCAGACCCATGACTTGAACTTAGGTCTTCGATTCCAAAGCCTATTCTCAGTCTACTGCATCAAGCTCCACAGCAATGCAAAGGCCAAACGAAAACTGCCTTGAATTATGAGATAGAGAAAGAGGATGAATTCTTCAGGAAAAATACCTTCATCATTGACTAATGATATAGAAAAATGCTCATGATAGGGTACCGAGCCATAGAGAGAAGTTTGATTATAAAACCACGATGAACATTGTGGCCTTAATCTTTCTTAAAGTATATGTATGCATTGAGGGGCGCCTGGGTGGCTCAGTTGTTAAGCATCTGCCTTCTGCTCAGGGCATGATCCTGGTGCTATGGGATTGAGCCCCACATCAGGCTCCTCTGCTGGGAGCCTGCTTCTTCCTCTCCCACTCCCCCTGCTTGTGTTCCCTCTCTCACTGGCTCGCTCTCTCTCTCTCAAATAAATAAATAAAATCTTTTTTAAAAATGTATATATATGCATTGAAAAAATGCCAAAGGGGAAAACATCGAATTGTTTTGGGTGATTCTTATTTTTATCTGGGCAATTCTTATTTTTATCATGATATCCTTCTGTGTCTTCCAAAACTTCTACAATGAAATCACATTACTTTTAAGCTAGAGCAGTACTTTTTCATAATAATGATTATATTTTCTCATGGTAAAATAGTCAAGTGGCATTCTTGCAGAATTTTCTATATATACAGAAACTAATTCCACTTTTTCAAAACAAAATTAAGAGCATATTGTACATACTGTTCTCCACATTGTTTTTTCACTTAATATGTCTCGGTCATGTTTTCATACCCAGACCTCATTCTTCAGCAGTTGCATGGAATTCCGTTGAATGAATGTACCATAACATATTTAACTAATCCATTTTTTAGACATACTTAAGATTTCCAGGGTTTTTTTATAAGTACACTATGTTTATATCCTTACATATTGCCCACACATTTTGTTGTATATGAACAATAACTACCTCATAGTTGGGATTTCTGGGTAGGGGACCTTATGTGCATTTATCTATCACCATATTGCCCTCACCTTCACTGACTGCGGGTTAAAACTTTTTCAGTCTGTGCCAGCTTGATATGTGTTTGCTTGCTTGCTTGCTTGTTTGTTTAAAAAAGGAATTATTTTTTAATATTTACAAAGTATTACAGAATACTTACAAAGAAAAAGTTTCCAGCATTGACCAATACACTCTGTCCAGTCCAAAATACATCAAGTAATTACACAGTTCTTTTAACCAAAACTGAGTAACTCAGGGTTGTAATATTTCCCCCAGTATCCACTTACCCCCAAAACTACTGTTTATTGTTAATTGTCAGTGTATGTGTAATAATGAAAGCCCAGCCCTATTTATAGGACATGAAAGTCATCTTATGACATAAATTGCTAATTTATAGAACAAGGCAGTAACTAAAATTTTTGTCCTGTGACTGAATAATGGGAAAGAATGCACCATGATCAGGTGCCTGGGTGGCTCAGTCAGTTAAGCGTCTGCCTTCGGCTCAGGTCATGATCTCAGGGTCCCGGGGTCAAGTCCCACATTGGGCTTCCTGCTCAGCAGTCTGCTTCTCCCACTCACTCTTCCTCTGTGCTCTCTCTCTCTCTCTCAGATAAATAAAATCTTAAAAAAAAAAAAAAAAAAAAAAACACACTGTGCTTGCAAAGCTCCATTGAAAGCAAGAAAGACTGTCAGAGAGAGGGCATCCTCAGGGCCCAGTAGAGGCCTGACCACAATCCTCAATATAGTTCAGTGCAGGAGGGGCCAAGAAGTGGTCTGGATGATTATCTGAGCACCTTTCAAAGGACTGTTGGTGGTGGGTCTCCTGAGAATAAACTCTCCCAAATACACCGTGCTTCTGTCTAGCCTTTCGGAGCTACTGGATTGGTTGGTTGGTTTACCGGCTTGCTTCTTTCCTTGTTTAGCTTCGAGTAATGAGCTGAATCCAGGTATTACTGCATTGCCCACATCTCCATTCAAGGGCTAGGTTTTGAAGTCATCATGCCAATAGGAAGAATTCGTAAAATGACTTCATCGTCCCAATAGGTACCAAGAAGTAATTCAAATCAAATCAACATTTCTTCCTTTGGAAAACTCTAAATATTTTAACGAGAAGGGTTTCTGTATTAAAGTTTTTTCCTCAAAGAAACTAAAACTACAAGCCAGTGTTATACAAACGGAGAGTCCCTTCGAAGCAGAAACAAATCCAGTGTGCCCTCTGCCATCATAACACTCAGCATGGTATTACAATGCTGACAACAACATTCCGAGAAGGGTAAGAAACAGAAGCATCTGGACAAGAAAGGACTAATCAAACTATCTTTGCGAGGTGATATTATCATACACTTACAAAACTCAAGAAGTAAATGGAGAGCTAGGGAGTATAAGACAAATTCACAGAATTTGGTGTTAATTCTTTGGAAAAACAGATTCCATCCTATAAGAGTGACAAAAAAAACCCCATAAATCCTTGAGAATTGACTCAACTTGGAATAAAAAAATGTTATCTTATTGAAAGAAATGGAAAACACCTCCATAGGACAAATAAAGAGAGAGAA
Organism: Ailuropoda melanoleuca; assembly: GCF_002007445.2. Lineage (NCBI taxonomy): Eukaryota > Metazoa > Chordata > Mammalia > Carnivora > Ursidae > Ailuropoda > Ailuropoda melanoleuca. The sequence goes on from NC_048225.1 coordinate 81,893,859, forward strand.
AACAATGGCAAAATCTACCTTGCTTCTGGATAAGAAGAAAATGCAGTAAACATATTTTATTTTTTAAGATAATATATTTTAAGGGGCACCTGGGTGGCACAGCGGTTAAGCGTCTGCCTTCGGCTCAGGGCGTGATCCTGGCATTACGGGATCGAGCCCCACATCAGGCTCCTCCGCTGGGAGGCTGCTTCTTCCTCTCCCACTCCCCCTGCTTGTGTTCCCTCTCTCCCTGGCTGTCCCTCTCTCTCTGTCAAATAAATAAATAAATAAATCTTAAAAAAAAAAAGATAATATATTTTAAATTAGTATGTGAATTTAATGCAATTTAAATTCCCCTAAAAGAATTTATACAACTTGACGAATAATGTGAAATTAATCCAAAACAAAGAGCAGTCAAGAAAAGCAAAATCTTTGTTTTTAATTTATTGATGCATCCTGTTAGATCTGGCAACATACAACAACAAAATCTTTATGAAAATTGTATAATATTGACATCAAAACAGGAAGGGGGAAAATCACTAATTGAGTAAAATGGGTATTTCAGAAATAGATTCAACAGCTTGAGGGACAAATTATATTGGATGGGAGGGAACACAAGCGGTATAATAATTTTAAAAAGTAACATTATTTAAGCAAAACTATAAAAAATGGGGGAATAACTATATATACATATATATACTCATACTTGGAGTGAAATATTGAGAAAGTATCTGGTATCTTGCCCTTTTTGTCATTTATGGTTTTGTGGAGGCTTTTTTCCCCACCTGCTATAGACTCATCAGCAAAGACTGAGGGGAATTTTTCCCTTAACCCCCTCAGAAAAGGCAGCCATCCTCTGTGTTCCTGTGCTCCTGGTTTCCAAGGGACACATTTTGTGTTTTGGGACCAAGCCTTTGTTTGGGAGCGCTGGCTGCCAGGCAGGAGGAGGTGGGAGGTGGGGTGGGGGTGGGACGGGGGCCATGAGGTGTCTAGAATTGGGAAGAGGCTTAATGCCAGGCAGACAGTGGTGGGTTCTCGGAGGAGAGGGTCCCACCCAGCACCCAGGAGGTGGCAGGACCTTGAATGGGGGATGGCTGCCGGGATGTTGTCAAGGTCAGACATCCATCTCCTCAGCTGGGGAGCAGCTGCCAGGCTGTCTGGCCTGGTAAGGAGGGTGAGAAGCTGCAGGGCTACTAGCCTTTGGGGGGTCTGTGTGAACTTGGCCAAGGAGCATCTGCAGAGACCAAATGGGTTACCAACAGGCCTCTCTCCCCATCCTCCTAGACTGAATGAGGCCTGGCACAACCCAGGGAGAGGCCGGGGAGAGCAAGAACCCCCTCCCTAAATAATCTAGTGCTGGGCTCAGGGAGTCAATATTGAGCTAGAAAAGTAAAGTGATATTTCTTGTACCTCAGGCGCAGTGGAACAGTTCGTACCCATTACATGCATGATACGTTTTGACAAACCCAGATGGTTCAAAGAATTATTAAACAACCACAAACTATTTTGGAAACTAGAAAACAAGCTAGTATATTTATCCCAGTGGTGGAGGACAGATACATTTCTGGGGACCAAAAAGATAAAAATAAAAAACAGAAGATTAGAGAGAATGATCACCAAAAAATACACAGCCTGGCTGGCACTTAGAGAAATACAATCACACATTGTACCCAGATTGCCCCCAAAATGGCCCGGATTCATTCTAACTCAGGATCGGCTATAATTAATCCATAAGTGACTATTAGCAAAATGTTTTAATTACAGTGGTGTGAGCTCAGCAGCGTAATCGCATTTTTCACCAAATGTGACCTAAAAATTCATGCAGAGCCCAAGTTCACCAAGGACTTACTCAGCTCCTGCAGTGTCTTTCCAGAGGCTTCCTTTCTGAAGCGATGCTGGGAAGGGCTCTGGCCTTGCCGACCTCGATGAACCAGCCCTTGAGCCCTCTCATAGCACCAAGCGGCTGCCAGTGAAGTGGGGCTGAGCCTAAAGGCATGAAACCAGGCCAAGCTACCGGTTCCCGGTGGGACCCAGCCCATAACCCAGGTCTCGTTAGCAGTAGTTATATATCCGATAGCTGGCAAGGGGAGCAAGGCTGAATGTGACCCATCTGGCCCTACAAGGCAGCCAGGGAGATCTTGAGGTGAAAAGTTGAGGTGGGGGGCAGGGTTACATGGTGTGTGAGTCAGGAGTCTCCAGAGAAATAGAACCAGTAAGATGGAAATATATTTATACATTTTCCCCCCACCTTCCCCCCACTCTCTCCCTCTGTCTCTCTCTATATATGGCAAGGTGGGGAGGAATTGGCTCACATGAATAAGGAAGGTGAGAAATCCCAGTATCTGTCATCTGCAAGCTGGAGACCCAGGAAGACCAGTGTAGTTTCAGTCCAAACCCCAAGGCCCAAGAACCGGGAGAGTAGATGATGTAAGTCCAGTTGCCGGGAACAGAAGACCAGTGTCCCAGCAACAATGTGAGGCAGAGAGCAAATGTTCCCTTCTTCCACTTCTTTTGTTCTATTCAGTTCCTCAGCAGACTGGACAATGCCCAACCATATCAGGGAGGGCAATCTGCTTTCCTCAGTCAATTCAAATGCTAATCTCTTCCAGAAACACTCACAGATCTACCCAGAGATAATGCTTCAGGAGATCTCTGGACATCCTGTGACCCAGTCAAGTTGACACACAAAATTAACCATCACACAGGTATATAGGGGTTCTGCAGGCTGACTCACCTGCCTAACACTGGTTGTAAAACTGATTGCCAACGTGTGTCTCATTAGCGGGCTTCGAGTGGTTCATAACTGTAACTGAACCAAATTGTAGTTCATGACATAATTATTTTGGTTTCTCAGATTTAATTCCACTAAAATTTCAGAATGAAATCAGGACATCACAGGTTGCTGACAAAGGAACATTAGGTGTGAATAACTCCTCATCTGTCCTTGACTCAGGTTTGAGTCACACAGATTTTCATTCCACATCGTTATCTTTTAAAGTAAGCGAATGTAGCTAGCATTCACGTAATGGAATTTCTGATCACATGGTTCCCTCTTGGGAAAACTCAACGACCCTGACCAATGGAGTCAGCCAGGCCAAATCTTAACATATAATAAAAATAAATCTTTATTATACTTGTTAGTGAACACATTTAACATTATAATTAGACCATAAATGACCTTAAGTGTGGTTACTGACATTTTCCACATTCTTAGAGTTTTATTTTCTCTTTCCACAAAAGGTTCTTCTTCCTGTGGCTGCCAGACTATGTCTCCTTCCTCTCCTTTTAGACCGTGGCCCAAAACACAGCTCCACATTCAGTCACGCAGACTGTTGGTGCCATTCAGGGTAACGGCACGAGCGCAGACTGTTGGTGCCATTCAGGGTAACAGCACGAGTGCTGTGAAACCCGACTTAGAGTTCTCGCGCCCCTATTTATGAGTATGTGAACTCGTGAAAGTTACTTGAAGGCACAGAGAGCTGTGGTCTCTCCTTCACCAAATGGAAATAATCATACCTGCTCTCACATTCTTCCCTGAGGTGTGTGGCAAAGCTCAAATGAGACATTAGACAAAAGTCTTTGTCAAACAGAGAGCCCCATAAACTGTAAGGCATTATTACTGGCACTCTCTAGGAATCAATGTGCTTAAACCTTCGAGTGTTAAAATCACATGGCTTGCGGGTTGAAAAGGCTCATTTCTAGGCCCTACCCCTAGAGAGTCTAGTTAAGGAGATTCTGGGTGGAGCTCAGGCGTCCACATTTTTATCACTCTTTATCACTCGCTCACTCACCACCACCCTTTCCCCTGCCCTGTGATTTGCATGTGAATGGTCCAGAGATGACACTTGAGGAAGTGTTGACCTGAGGGTGAGATCAAGCCCTTCAGAAGAACTTCAGAAATGGCCCCAACAAAAATAAATTCCGTCCCGACAGTTTTGGATTAAGTACCAAATATCTAATTGCTTTAAGTGATAAGCTTAAGTAAGCCAATAAACTGATGGCCTGTTGGAAGATAGTACCCTGATGAATTTACTACAGAAAAAGATATTTATGGTATATATTTGTTATATATACAATGATATAATTGCTTTTAGAGTTGGTTGAAAATAATGGAGAGGCCCTCTTGCTTTCCACTGTGCCTAGCCCCCTCTAACCCTATTTCAGGCCAGTGTTTCTGGCTTCACTCATTCTCTGATGTGGTCTCTGTACTGAATGGATGCCCTCCTTCTGGTTGTTCTTTCCATTTTGGGGAGACTGATGGAGTCCCGTCCTTGTCGCGAGGCTGCATACCGAGCCATGCGGGCATGCCCCGAGCCAGGTGGATGGGGAAGACAAAAGCCTTCAGAGATTCTGGCAACCGCTGGCGCATCCAGGATGGGAGGTAATAGAGCTGTTGTCCCTCAGTAGCCACAAAATCAAACGATAACTACTTTTCACTCAGCATAGATGGCTCAGGGCTAGCCCTCAGGTAAATTATTAAGTTGCTGAAATGGACTTTGATATCCCTCCCCTATCTCCACTTCCCAATCATTCTCATGATCCTACCTCCTCTCTTGGCCAGGGTCTCAGGACCCCCATTTTGATATCCTACCCTGCCCTCTGTGATTAGCCATAACCCTGGAGCTTTTTCTTTTCTCTGACAATACCCCAACTGCCCACTGGTGCAGTGTCTCTGGTGTTAAAAGAGGTGGTGTGGTTCTAATGGATCTGATCAACCCATTTGTGCTCAAGGGCGATATGTCGCTCCTCCAAGGTTAATGGGGACTTTCTGAAAAGATGTTTTAATCCCAAAGAATATGGATGCCAGGAATTATAGGCACTTCTAGAGGAAAAACTCTAGGGAAGCAGCCCTCTCTGAGTCATACCACCTGGGGAGGGGTGGCACTGAGAGCGATGCCCATTTCCAAGGGGTTTATCTGGGGACTCCATGGATCCATTCAGACTCACCAGTTAAATGAGTCCCTCTAGCCCATGGAGGGAAATTTCCTGAAATAGGAGAGCCACATATTTCATCGAGTCTTCTTGGCAAACACACAGGAAGGTGTTATGCTGCCGCCGATACCGTGAACCATCGGGGCCCTTCAAAGACAGTACAAACTAAAGGTTAAATTCATTGATGCTGAGAGGGGACTGTACTGATGCTAAATTAGTATGTTATCCCAAATTAAAAAAGAAAAAGACACCCCACATCCAGCAATGGACAATTAGTGTAAGCCCAACTCCCTTGCCACAGGGATTGGTTCTGGCAGAAACGAAGTTAATCAGTTCATGACCTTCCCCTGGCTGCATTTGACCTTATTCAGGTCAATGAAAAGCAAGAAGATGTCAGAGGCTTTCTGGGAAAGGAACTTCATTGTTTTGACGAGAGTGCTTCTGGGTGTCATTCTCTCCCCCTCTCTGTGTTTCTGAAAATTGATAAGGAAGCAAATATTCATCTTTTTTGTTAGCAGTCATCATACCCCATGAAAGAGAGCCAGCCTTAGGACGAAACTGACACCAAAGACAAAACAAAGATCTGGAACAAAGCTGATTCCTTGATACTATCATTTAGCCGCTAAATCAAACTAACACTGAAGCCCACCCCACCCAGGATTTCCAGCTATGTAAATATATGAGTGAGGTTAGGCTCAGTTGCAAGTAACTGAAAACTCCAAATAACAGTGGCTTAAACAAGTTAAAGTTTTCTTTCTTTCTCAGGTTAAAAAAAAAGAAGTCCAGGCAGATAGTTCCAGGGATAGCCTATGTGTGGTAGCTCTGCCATCTTAACACATAATTTGTTCCCCTGTGGCCCATCATGGCTGCACCAGCCACTCCCATCACCCCTGAATCCAGTCAGCAAGGAGCAAAGGGAAAGCCATTTCCCAGAAAGTGCACATAGCACTTCCATTTACATGCAATAACTTAGTTATATGGCCACACCTAGCTTCAGATGTGGCTGAGAAATGTTGGTTTTTCTTTTTTTCAGATTTATTTATTTATTTTAGAGAGCACACATGCGTGCGTGCAGGGGGGCGGGGCAGAAGGAGAGAATCTCAAGCAGACTCCCCGCTCAGCAAGGAGGCCAAGGCCGGGCTCCATCCAAGGACCCTGAGATCATGACCTGAGCTGAAACCAAGAGTTGGCCACCGAACGGACTGAGCCACCCAGGCACCCAGAGAAAAGTTGTCTTTATTCTATGGGGCCATATGCCTGGCTAAAAATTGGAGTTTTTACCAGTGTAGCTCCTGGTAGAAGAGGAAATGGATGTTAGGGGATAACTAGCATTCTCAGCCACAGTGTGGCCTCCCTATTGTTTAAGGCAGTTTGAGTTGGGTTACCTGTTACTTACACCCAAACAGAAACACATCCCGACTGACGCAGCCTCCACCCCCACCCCCACCATTTCCCTGCAGTCTCTGATCTCATGCTGAAGGGTAAAAATAAGAAGTCCTTTACTGGGAGCATCTCAAGGTCTTTCCTTGTTTTTGTCCTCAGGCTTGGGACAGCACCTGGCACACTGAAGCACTTGATAAATATTTGCTGAATTGAACAAAATTAACTACGAAGATTCAAACAGAGAGAATCCAGTAGAATCTTGGCATTGCGACCTGTTGGTTCTGGCCTGGGGCAAGTGGTCAACCTTCTGAGCCTCAGCTTCCTTGCCTGTAAATGCAAGAAGTAACACCTAACTCTGAACATTGTTATAAATAGTGATGACACTGTACATGAAGTGCCTCCCCAGTTCCTGGCACAGACCCGCATGGTTCACACACACACACACACACACACACACCATATTTATGGGTTTTTTCCCAAAATGATTGTTACGTATATTACAGGTTGTGAAGGAACGCTGGAGTTGAGAAAAGGGATTTGGGCAGTGTTCCAAATATCTGCAAGCCCTGCCGGCCATTATTCACTCTTATTCTTAGGAAAATATGAGTGTTGGATTCAAAGGAAAGAATACTTTGAAGAGATTTTTGGTTAAAACTCTGAAGCCTACTTAGATATCAAATAGTTATTTAGTGAGCAAAGTGTGAATGAATCAGAACATATGTACTGAGTTTATCTTGGAACCCTGTGTGTGTAAAACCTAATTACAAAATGTGCTTTGCATTCTCTTGCTGTTCAAGGGCTGGAAAAAACAGCATGACATTCTGTTGAACCCGAAATGACCTTGAACTCAGCAAACAGACTGAACTGATGAAGAACCCAGGTCACTTTTCAGGGTCTGAACCACAGTGAGGGATACACGACCCACGATGACTTGTGTGTTTGTTTTCTTTGGTGTGACTCAGAAACCTGACGGAGAAAACAGCATCATCCTCTTCGTCCAGCTGTCAGGGTCTGAAAACGAAGAAACAAGTATCAGTCCTGTGACGGTGTCCTCTTATAAGAAATGCAGGATTCATAAAGAATTCAGAGTTAGCTTTTAAGACAAAGCATAGATAAAGCTTAGCAAGAGGAGCTGAAACACAGCAGTGAAGGGGATTTTAGAAAGTTCCAGAGGTTTAGGTGAAACCTCTTGATTGATGGGGGGGAGGGGATACAAACATCTTGACTTCTGAGGACCCACTTGTCCCCCTTCCGTCTTGGAGATGAGAAAGTCATACCATAGGGAAATGAATGGCTGTTCTAAGCAGAGGCTGGCAGTGAGCTAACTTACCCCTTTTTCTTATTTCTCAACCGATTCAGAATCCAGCAGGGAAGAGGATATTCATTTCAGGGCCTTTCTAACCCATCAACAGGCAAGGGTGGGATGGCTTAGAACTCAGACTCCCTGGGGCGCCTGGGTGGCACAGCGGTTAAGCGTCTGCCTTCAGCTCAGGGCGTGATCCTGGCGTTCCGGGATCGAGCCCCACATCAGGCTCCTCTGCTATGAGCCTGCTTCTTCCTCTCCCACTACCCCTGCTTGTGTTCCCTCTCTCGCTGGCTGTCTCTCTGTCCAATAAATAATAAAAAAAAATCTTAAAAAAAAAAAAAAAAAAAAAAAGAACTCAGACTCCCAAAAACATTGCTAAGAAATGTCTGTGTCTGAGGTAAGAGGCTGTCGACACTTGCCCACAGTGTCTTTCATGTTCAAGAGCAGAAGTTTGGCATCTCAACGGAGCCCCGGCTCATGTTGGCCTGGCTCCAAAACCTATTCCTTAAGAAAATCCTGGCTGTTCCTCAGACACAAGCGCCACTCCCAGCGCAGCTCCCGGCGGGGCTGGGGGGCCTTTGATCTCGACAGGGGTTCTGGCCAGGCTCTTTGAAGTTTCACAACTGAGCATTAAACCTCCCACCTGCCCACCTGGGTTTCAAAGCAAAAGCACTGTCCATGAGGACAATAAAGGATTGCGGAGTTGCAGACCTCACTAGAGAAGATAACTTGAATTGTTTACTCTCCCACTTTCCCGAAAAACCCAGCAAGATCATCTTGTTTAGAAAAGGTACCTTAATATTTGCTATACGAATGTTTACAGAAGATCGTCAGGAAGAAATCGACCAGTGACTTCCTGCTGTGTTTGCCATGAAACTCTTTGAAGATACCATTCAGGGCATCCTCCAAAACCTTCCTTCTGATGCCTGGTGTGAGGAATATCTCAGACCTTTGTGCTAGGGAAACTTCATCTCCCCTCAGACAAATGAAATGCTTTTGCTCTCAGAGCATAATTGAAATACCACTTTTCCCTCTTCGCCTTGGCTGTAAGGCTGCTGCAGCCAAGCCTCAGCCTTCAAGTTCAATCACAGACACTCTATTGACCCTTATGGTTGGGATATTTGCCTTGCTCCTCTTAATCCTGCGTGTTCCTCTTTATTCCCCCTCTTTTATTGATTTTGATGTATTTATTCCCCTTTAAGGCCATTTTAAAATTCTTTTGCAAAGAAGCGAGCTATAACTAAATACAATTAAAAGATTCAGTGATGCTTGAGGCCTGGGCAGCGCTGGTACGTGGGAGGAAAGACAACTGCAAAAGGACATGAGGAAACTTCTTTTTAAAAAAAGAACAAAGAAAAAAGATTTTATTTATTTTATTTGACAAAGAGAGAGAGAGAGCACAAGCAGGGGGAGCATCAGGCAGAGGGAGAAGCAGGCCCCCACTGATCAGGGAGCCCGATGCGGGGCTCGATCCCCGATCAGGACCTGAGCCAAAAGCAGACGCTTAACTCACTGAGCCACCTAGGCACGCAACATGAGAAAACTTCTTGGGGTCATGGAATTTCTGTATCTCGGTTGTGGTAGTGGTTACGTGGGTACATGCCTTTGTCAAAATTCATCTAACCAAACACTTGAAATGGTGCATTTTATTGTAAGTAAATTAAACCTCAATAAAGTTGATCTATCCATCCAATTAATATTATGTTTCTCTTATCTGCAGGTGCTTTGCACAGTGCTGGGCAGAGATAGTGCACAGTTGTATAGGTTGTTCACTGAATGAGGGTACCTGGCCAAGGAGCCAGGAGGGGCTGAAATACAGCCCATGCCTGCCTGGCTTCCCAAGCCAGGTGTCCAGCAAGGATCTGGGTCTTCTCAGAGGAAGAGGCAGCCTTTTCTATTTTGGAAAAGTCATTACATGTGTATGGATTCCTGGAAGCCTGTTTCTGAAGATAGAGTGAGAAAGAATACAGACAATTCCCTGCTTTTGTGGTTTAGGGGGAGAAGGTTATGATAAGCCGGTAAACATATATTATCTATTATGATAAGCGCTGCATAGGAATAAGCAGGGTGAGGTAATGGAGAGTGTCAGTCTGGGGGAGATGCTTACTCTAGATAAGGCATCAGGAAAGATTTCTGAAGAGATGGCATTTCAGCTGAGACCCAAGTGGGGAGAAGCACCCAGCCTTGCAGAGTGCAGGAGCAAAGCACCCCAGACAGTAGGAACTGCAAGAGCAGTTGCTCAGGGGCAACCTGTTCAAGGATCAGAGAGAGAGCCAGCATGGCGTGCAGTAAGCAGACTGGGGAGCGGCACAGGGGACAATCAGGAACGAATGCTCAAAAAGTGAGGCATGTGGGCGCCTGGGTGGCTCAGTCAGTGAAGTGCCTGCCTTCGGCTCAGGTCATGATCTGGGGTCCTGAGATCAAGCCCCGCAGCGGGTCTCTGCTCAGCGGGGAGTCTGCTTCTCCCTCCCCCCCGCCTCGTGCTCTCCCTCTCTTTTTCTCTCTCCCCCCCTTCAAATAAATAAAATGAAATCTTAAAAAAAAAAGTAGGCATAAGCCTTGAGAAGCAGCTCACAATACTAACTGCACTACACAACATTTCAATTCTCAGAGATTTGAGACTTGCAAGAGACCCTAGTGGTCAGATAGTCTTTCTCCTCTTGTAGATAGCCCTTCCTCTGTAACAGGTGCAAGCAACAAGGCCCAGCTCATTGTGAGAGCTGATGGCTCAAATCGGCTCAGAATTCAGGCTCAGCCTCAGTCCAAGTCAGGTTGCCTGTACGGATGGCCAGCCACCTGTCAGGTGCTGCTTCCCCCCTGTGAGTCCAGAGCTTTCCGGGCTTGGAAGGTCCAGCAGCAAGCAGGACCCAAGTGGTGAAATTCTGCTGCTGGAGACATTTCACATCAGAAATCGCTTCCTTTAGTTAGCTGTGGGGGGTTACTCAGATGAGTATTTCACAGACTTGACTTTGCCTTGTTTTAAAAAGTGTTTCCATTCCTGAAATTGAGCTACATTTTTTGGACTAATTCATGTTTTTAAGGCACCAATTCTGAAGCTAACTCAATGTTGAGAGCCGTTGAGTATGAGAGGACTCTGTTAACGGAGTGACGGGTGGGGAAGTAGCAAGAGCGCAGTCACGGGTGAGAAGTGCGGGGGATCAATCCTGGGAATCCCAGCATCAACTCTGAAATCCACGAAAAGCAAGATTGGGCTGGAAGGAGAATTTCAGATCTCACACCCAAGCCACACCGCAGAACACGACGGCGTCCACCACCCTGCCTCCATCTGCCCCTCCCCACGGCCTGTGAATGGCAGGTGCCAGGGGCAACTGCCTCTTCTGAAGCCACACCTTCGTCATTGTTGAACGATTTGCGGGCTCGCAAAACCAAAGTTCTTGGAATTGTATTCTCCCTCTCTAGCCTCCCATTCACTTGAAGGAGCTACAGCCGTGCAGCTAAGCACCAGCCTACAGAAATCCACCACGAAACCACGACTTTCCTCCCTATCTCATCAAGTTCAAATAGTAACAGAAATGAAACCTGCCATTCAACACGAACTTGAGTCTCCCACTCCAGCAGATAAAAAGCTAGTAAAGAAAACAAAGCTAATATTTTAAGAGGTGTATTTCCCTTGAGTGTGAGGGGTATTTTTGTTTTTGTTGTCCTTTTAAAGAAAGTGGGTTTTTTTTTTTCAGCACCTGGGTATTTTCATAACTGACCCCGAGTCCAGAGATGCAGCCTCCTGAGAGTCAAGCCCACACTAAAGAGCCTCGCTTCATTCAAACTCATGCCAGTCCTTTCCATGGAAGGGATTTCCAGGCTCAGCCTGGGTTGACCTCCTCCTGGAGGTGGAGTAGACTCCCGCAATTTGCTGCCCAGATTTCTTCTTCTTCTGGAACTGTCCACCCCTTCTGGAGAGTTCCCATCTCCTAGGACCTACCTCTCAGGCCACCTTGGATGGGTCCAGGGGCAGTGGGGCCTCAGAAACTGAGCAGGAACCTTGAAGCCTTTGGGCAACATCCAGTGGTACATCTCTGCTTCTCTCGGCTTCTGCCTCCCTCTCTCCCTCAACATGCCAGCTGGCTCCATTCCTCAGCCCATGTGGCAGAAGATGGCAGTTGGTCTCTCTGAAGTTAAGAGTCTTATTTACAAGTAACAGGATTGTAAATGGGCCTGAATTGTAATAAGAGCCAGTGGCTTGAACAAGAGTGTGAGCAGTACTCTGTTGCTTTTCCCTGTTTCTTCCTACACGTACCTGTGCCAGTCCTCTCTCACTGCAGACTCACTCTCTATTCCTCAGTCCACTAAGTGGATAATGGCCACAGCCAACAGCACCTAGAGTTACAACTCTTCGATTCAAGAGAGCAGTGATAGTGGGGAGCCTGGGTGGCTCAGTCGTTAAGCGTCTGCCTTCGGCTCAGGGCATGATCCCAGGGTCCTGGGATCGAGCCCCGCTTCAGGCTCTCTGCTCCCTTGGGAAGCCTGCTTCTTCCTCTCCCACTCCCCCTGCTTGTGATCCCTCTCTTGCTGGCTGTCTCTGTCTCTGTCAAATAAATAAATAAAATCTTTAAAAGAAAAAAAAAGCAGTGATGGTGACTTGGAATCTTGGTCTAATTCTACATCCCTGAGGAAACTCTTTCCTTCTCCAGGGCATATTATTGGCATTTTGGGCAGGGCCGTTCATGCTGTAGGAACTGTCCTATGTATGGCAAGACATTTAACATGGCGGCCCCTGCGCATGAAATGCCTGTAGCACCCCTACCTACTAACGACCATAGAAACGCATTCACCCTCTACCAGATGTCCCTTGGGGGGCAGTATCACCACAGTCTGAGAACCACTGTGTTCGACATTCCAGTTCAACCTGGTTCAGCCTGGTATCACAGAATTCTGATACTCCCGTCATAAATGGCCAAATCCTGAGAGGAATTTCCCTTGCGATGTATCTTGGAGGACAGAGGTATATGGAACCCAAAATGAAATTTTCATTTCTTTGTGATTTTGAGTCAGCCATATCTGTTTCTAAAAACAAAAAGTGTTTAGATTTTTTGAAGTCACATCTTGCTTCTGCTGAATCGCTGATTTATTTTTCTTGCACAACCAATGACATGATGATGAAATCAAGGATGGGGTAAACACTTGTTTTTTTTTAATCATGTAATTTAATTAGTGTCCAAAATGGCAAATATTTATTTCTGAGTTGGCATTTTCCTTTGGACATGTACAACCAAATACGAATGCAAGCCAAATGTCCCTCCTTAAGGTACTGCAGGGACAACAGAGTGGGAGGGTGACCAGAGAGAGAGTTTGCCAAGTAAGGCAGTTTTTCCTTCATAGTATCCTAGGTTTGGCCATGAGCAGCTCTGTCTGCCCCCAGTCCCTGTATGAGCTTTAGCTCAGATCCTCCTTTAGCTCGAGGACCATAATATGGTCTTTAGACTCATTGTACAAGCGATTTAAGAGGAATTAAAGGCAGGTGGGGAATGATGAAGGCAGTGGCTTTGAGGCAGAATTTTTAAAAATTGTTATTATGACCCTGGAAAATATGACCCAGAGCAATAGCTCTGGCACCCCTTAAGACTACCGATATTCCTTGGGGCCCTAGCCTGGGGCCTGCAGTGGCAAAAAAGGAGGAGGGCTATCATGAAGTTTATGGTCTGAAAAAATACTCAATTTGGTTTTTGAACCAAGGTGATAAAGTAATAAATCATCCCTGAAATAACAGTATTACAAGCAGCAGAGCCATATGGTGGAAAGGGAACTGACCCATGGCAAGAGAGAGAGCGTCTAGGATAAAAAAGGATCCATGAGTGAGTCCATACTGATATGAATGAATGAATGAATGAATGAATGAATGAATGAATGAGGAGGGAGGAGAAATTTTCCTGACAGTACAATTCTAACTAATAAATGTAGGAGAAGGGATAGAGTTAAAGAATGACCACTTGGAGGCCTCCCCATTATTGTTGCTTCAGATGGGACTCGCTCATGGGTGATAACATCAGCAGGTGAAGTATGATGAGAACCAGACCTACAAAGTGTCAAGGGATCTCCTCACAAGATGTTTATTACTAACAAAGGGGGAAATGCTAACTTTCTTACGGAGAAAGCTGGCAGCACCATCTCAACCCTGTGGTCAACGTTCATATCACCAGAAATGGAACAGACAGACCCATGTGCCTCCGTGTGTGAGGTGCTGTGCAGGACACCACATCTCTGCTGTGCGGTTTGGGTCAAAAGTGCAGAATTTGAATTTAATCATGAAAAAACAGCTGACAAACCCAAATCTAGGGGCAGTCTTCAAAATAACTGACCCGACTCTTCGGAAGTATCAAGTTCCCAAAAACAAAGCAAAACTGAGGGATTGTTCCAGATTGAAGAACACTGAAGAGACATCACAACTGAATTTGTGTGACTCTGGGTTGGACTCTGGACACTAATGGACAGTAGTGGGACAACTGACAACTGTTATTAGTTTATTAGTTTGTATTAGGTTATAGTATTTTTTGAATGCCAATTTCCTGATATTCTAAGTACCCTGTGTTTATGAAACGATGGTGTTCTTACTTTTAGGAAATATGGGTTGATATATTTACAGATGAGGGAAAAGAGAGAGATTAAGACGCTAATCCTAGCTCCGCCATTTAACTAGGGCATCTAGGACAAGTTATGTAAATACTGGGCCTCAGTTTCCCCTTTGTGAGATGAAGTGGTTGTGCTAGCTCAGTGGTCCTCATGTGGTGAAATAACATAGCATCATCTTGGAAGTCATTAGAAATGCAAATTCTCAGGCCCCAGACCCGAATCAGAAACTCTGGGGATGGAACCCGTGCCTTAAGAAGCCCTCCATGCGATCCTGTTGCCTGTTCAAGTGCCTGTTGGATTTTCTGTTCTGTGCTTCTCATCTCTTTCTCCTACTGAACACAACCCTTCCTCAAAAAGGGCACCTCCATTCTCCCAGTTCATTCATCATTTATTTGGTACTGACAAAGGGCTGGCCAGGGAGCTGGAAGGGCTGGAACTTTGGAGGAATGGTTCTCCTGGGCATTCAGACCCAACCTCTGCTTGCAATAGGTACAGATTAAACATAAAACATTTAATAATCCTACTTATCTCAGGAAACATTAAAGAAACCAAGTGATACATAATTAAGGGCTGCTCAGTAGCATAGCTGCCTCGGCCTCTTACTAAAATGCTTGAGCCGGTTGCTTCGAGGAGGTGTGTATGGGGTTGTGAATCCTTCCTGCGAGTTTCTATCACTAGCTGTAGAAAAGTTTACCGTAGCCTTTTCTTCAGAATAAATGTTTCCTGGATTACGCAGGTGGTAAGAATGTGCCAGTACCTCCCTAATACTTCTACTAACCCAGAGTTAACCTTCATCTGTTAAGAGTCAAACTGTGACCCCAGAGAGTATTAAGTTTGCTTCTGACTGGCTCATGAAAAGCGACAAACAGGGGTCTTTCCCGTCTTGGTTCACTGATGGCTGCTGGGCTTCTGTCTCTGGAGGTTGCCCGCCTACGTCCACACCCTTATCTTCCACACCACCTGACTCTCAAAGCCACTTTTTCCATCCTGACCTTTCCTCAACTTCAACTTTCCTCACTTTCTGATTTAAAAAAATATCTTTATTTATTGAACAGATAACATTCATATGGTTCAAAACTCAAAAGACGCGGGAAGATAGACAGTGAAAATCTACGTGCCCCATCTTCCTTCTACCCCTGCCTGTCCCACCTCCATCCTCCAGGTTCCATTTCTGATTTGGGACAGTCCTGGGGATCCCCTTTCAGAGCCCATGTCACCTGAAATTCACTCTGTCCAAAACGAATCCATAAAGTTCCCTTCCACTTTGAACCCACCCTCTGTAAGCCTCTGTCTTTGTCTGTAAAATAAGTTAGTAACAGCACTTTCCTCATTGGATGTGTGTATGTATTCCTTGGAGAACTAAGATTTGTAAACTTTAGCACTGCCGGGCACACAGTAAGCACGCAATTAAAGTTACTATTGGTATCATAGTAATAATAATAATAAACTCTCCCTAAATTGAATATCTGTGGATGGTTTTACCTTTCTTCCCAGTCTTCCCAATGTGGTGACTCTAGAGTTCATTTTTTCCTCCTCTCCTTTCCCTTTGTTTCAGTTATTTTGGCCTTATCTAGCTTTATATTATTTCTTTCTTGGTAGGACTTGGATAGGGCAAGAAGAATTAGGAACAAATTCCCTAGGAGGCAGCCCTTTTCTTGCGAAGTCATTGGATTGGGGGGCTGAGGAGACCCTCTGCTGGTGGGTCACAAGTCTTTGCTCCCACACCCCTCCAGGCATGGACCCTCCCAGGCTCTCTTCTGGGCTGTGGCTGGTAAATAGTAGTCCATTCCTGTCATTGCCATTTCCCCCCTGGGCCAAATAACTGAGATCATTCTATAAAAAATACAAGGTTTCTGGCTCCCTTAGTGCATTTAATCTTGCCACCAAAGCTTACTTTTACCACCCTTGGGCTTCCACAAACAAATGCACAATTCTCATGTTCATGGTGCGAAAGATAAATTTAAAAAATATTAGAATAAATCCTTCCATCTGTCAAGTATTCTAGCTCTTAAAGATCAAGGGCAGCTATCTTGACCTTGGGGTTGGGTGGGGGCGTTCTTGAATGATGGCCCTGGGGGCGTTGGTGAATGATGGCCCTGGGGCCATCAGTCAGCATTGTGTTAGAAGGGAAAGGGTGGTACTATGTTCACATTTCTGCATTCCCATCTGTATTCACTCAATCATCTTTTTCCCTTTCCCACTTGTAGCAAATGGGTATTTCACACAAAGCACTGTGATTAAATCCAGTATGAGTCATTAAATTGTTCATAGTTAACCCCTTATTAAGAACATCTTTCTTGGGGCATCTGGGTGGCTCAGTTGATTAAGCGTCTGCCTTCAGCTCAGGTCGCGATTTCAAAGTCTTGGGATCAAGCCCCACATTGGGGTCCCTGCTCGGCATGGAGCCTGCTTCTCCATCTGCCTCTCCCCTTCCCCCGACCCAGGGCTCGTGCTCCCCCCCAAAATAAATAAAATACTTAAAAAAAAAAAAAAGAAAAGAACATCTTTCTCATCTGTCTGATAACAACCTAGAAATGAGTGCATGGACCCCTAGCTACTGTCTGCTAAGTCATATGTGAACCAAGTAGAGTAAGACTTCACAGTTGATCAGAACACTTGTAATCTTGCCAAATAAAGGGGTTAAAAGAGAAATGCCTTCTTAAGCAAAGCTAAAACATCTGTCACTTAGTTTTAACGTTGCCTATTTGATTTCAAGGAACGTTAGATTTATTACATCATGTACTTCAATTTTGCAGTAGATGCTTCCTCTGCTGGAAAATATTGGGTTTGGGCATTTCCTCCTCCAGGAAGCCTTCCCTGACCCTGCCTCCCCTCCCCTGGCCTTGGTTATTTTCCCTGGGTTCGCATAGACAGTGTTGTTCTTGGTGAGAGGGGACCTGCCTTGGGCCTTATATTTTAGGATCCCTCCCCCCCAGACCCTCTTTTTGACTGGCCGCTCCTTATGGTACAAATAACCCATGGACCAAAAAGGTGTGCCCATTCAGAGACTGGGGCCTCCTTTCTGGACCATACTCTGGATACCCAAGACCCCAGAATGCCCTCCTTGAACAGCCTACAGCCCTCCTCTGGAGGTCCATCCTGAAAGTAGACCATATAGCTGGTAAACATAACCCCAAGGAACTGGTGAACACACCCCAAATGATGCTGAGGGGTAGCTGGGCAATGTCTATTTGTTGCTGGGGAGAAGCTTGGGTATGTAACCAGGGGGGGTCCACGGGTTGAAGCTGGGGAGAGAGTGAGCCAGGGGTACATCTGATTAGGTAGGAGGATAAGACATATTTTATTGATAGTTTGTTAGCTAGGTTTATAATTTTAAATACTTAGACATGTGGTCTGTGGGTCTCTCTTTATACTCTTGCCCCCATCCCTGCGAATGCTGAGGTGGGCTAGTTCATAACACCCTGGGCATATCTCTAGGTTTACAATGCTAACATTGTATAATCATTTGTATTCACAGCTATGATAGTTGCCACAGACTCCTCCCAACCTCAGGGCCCTTGCACACATTGTTTCCTCTCCTGGAATGCTCTTCCCCACCTACTCCTTTAGCCTACTAAGCCATTTTTTTTTTAGATTTATTTATTTATTTTGGGGGGGAGGGGCAGAGGGAGAGAGAGAGAATCCCAAGCGGACTCCACAGTGAGCACAGAGCCCAATGCAGGGCTCTATCTCACAACCCTGAGATCATGACCTGAGCCGAAATCAAAAGTTGGTCACTTATGCAAGTCACCCAGGTGCGCCTAGCCTACTAAACTTTTAATTTATCTATCAGACCTCAGCTGAAACACCATTTTCACAAGAAGGTCTTTCCTGCTTTCCTCTATTAGGTCAGGCCCCCCTGGTTTTTCACTCTCACATCTCCCTATACTCTGATAAATCTGAGGGACAAATATGACAGATATAAGAAGAATAGCAATGTCCGTGATCAGGAGAAAAGCAGATGGTCATTGACGACTTACTAAATGCTGGACATGATGATAGATGCTTTATATTCATTACTTACTCTGGATAAGAAGCCTAATAAAATACTAGTATCAACCCCATCTTTCAGATGGAGAAACAGGCTTCCGAAGTGTGATAGACTCTCATGCCCCTGGTTGCCAGGTTAATCAGGCCTCCCAGTGTTCACTTCCTTGTGTAGTCCCTCCTGTGTCGAATCCTTGCTCGCCCAGGTGCTTTGCTTTGGCCAATGGCCCATCAGCTAACATGGCTTAAGCAGAGGCTTGATACATTCTTGCCCATTGGAGCTTCTCTGCTTAGAACCCAGCTGCCACTTAAGAATCCTGGAACTAACCAATGAGTAAAAGGAGCCACAGGGTAGGTGGGGGGGGGGGGCCAGCTGACCCTGAAGCCACCCAAAGCAAATTATGATTATATGATAACATAATACAAGAGTACCTCAGATATATTGCAGTTCAGTTCCAGATCAATGCAATAAGGCAAATATTGCAATAAAGTAAGTTGAATGAATCTTTTGGTTTCCCAGTGCATGTGAAAGTTAGTTTATGCTACACTATAGTCTAGTAGGCGTGCAATAGCATTATGTCTTTAAAGAATGTACAGATCTGAATTTAAAAATACTTTATTGCTCAGAAATGCTAACCGTCGTGTGAGCTTTCAGCAAGTCATAATCACTAAACACAGATCACCATAACAAATATAATGATTATGAGAAGCTTTGAAATATTGCAAGAATTACCAAAATGTGACAGAGATACAAAGTGAGCAAATGTTGCTGGGAAAATGGAGCCAAGAGACTTGCTCAATACAAACCTTCAATTTGTAAAAAAATGCAGTATCTGTGAACTACAATAAAACGAGGTATACCTGTAGCGTAGAATAGCACAAAATACACATAGTAGCAGATAACTGGTAGAGGTTACCTAAGTTGCTGAAGAACCCAGAGCTAGTAAACGATAGGTATGAATGCAAACTCTAAAACTATACTCAACCTATAGAACTTCCTAGCTCTGAATGAACACTGGACGGGCACGACGGGCACGACGGGCACAACGGGCACGACAGGCACGATGACTGTCTCCTCGTCCCTGGCTCCTCTCCTGCTCTACAACACAATGCTTGCCCCCACGCCCCACCCCCCTGCCCTCCCTGTCAACCCAGCTTCCTCTGGCCCAGATGTCGTGAGCATGTCCTTGGTGAGACAGGACCACTCAGAGCAGCAAGAGTCCCTGGGTGTGGTCTGCAGCTTCCCATCACAGCGTGAGGTTCGCCAGGGGAAAGGGCTCTCTCTCTCTGGGCCTGAGTGCCCCAGCACACCCCCTGGCTCCTCCCCAGGGGAATCAGGTAGGCTGAACTCACCCTTCCTCTCCCCTATGTCTCCAGGGCACTCTCTCTTCGGTTCTTAACCCCATCCTTCCCCATTTCCTCAGGCCATATTTAGCCTACACTGAACTGACAAACAAGTTTCTCTTGCTCCCCGGAAGATGTTCCATCAGGCATCTGCAGAATTGGGCCCTTGTTCAGGGAACCCAAGGGTACAAGAGGCAACGAAAGAGCCAGCACTTCCATCCAAATACCAGCCAGATCCAGGTATTTTAGACCCAAACCAGAAACTAGAGGGGAAGAACATCTTCTAAAGAGAGAAATACAGTGAGGATAGCTAAGGCCTGGAGAGCCAGTGGCCAGTTGAGATTTGAAGAATCCCTTATCAAGGGCAGGGTTTCCTAGAGCACTTGCACAGCTGATCCTCTGTCTTCTAGAAAAATAGAAAAATGTAGTTTACTTTCCTTTTTTTAATAGCATTTTCAAGGTATATTTTACATATCAGAAAATGTACCCATTTCAAGTATATTATTCAATTATTTTTATTTCTTTATTTTTATTTTTATTTAAAGTATTTATTTATTTGAGAGAGGGCACACACATGAGCAGGGGGAGGGGTAGAGAGAGAGGGAGAAGCAGGCTCCCCACTGAGTGCGGAGTTTGACATGGGGCTTGATCCCAGGACCTTGAGATCATGACCTGAGCTGAAGTCAGACACTTAACCGACTGAGCCACCCAGGCGTCCCTTCAATTATTTTTAATAAATTTACCAAGTGGTACAACCATCAATACAAATCTGTTTAGAATGTTTCCATCTCCCCAAAGGGATCCCTTAGGTTACACCGTCATCCTGTTCCCATCCCCAGCACAAGACAATCACTAGTTTACCCTCTGTCTCTAGAAGTTGGCATTTCTAGACATTTCAGATAAATGGAATCATATAATATGTGATCTCCTGTGTCTAACTTATTTCACTGGGCATAATGTTTTTGAAGTTCATCTGTGATATAGTTTGTCAGTAGTTTATTCCTTTTTTATTTCTGAGTAGTATTCCACTGTATAGATTTACCAAATTTAAAGTATCCCTTTACCACTGGATGGACATTAAGGCTGTTTCCAGCTCTTGGCTGTTGTGAACAATGCTGCTGTGGAAATGTGCATGCAAGTCTGTGTGTGGACAGATGTTTTCATTTCTCTTAGGTAGATACCTAGGAATTTCCAGGTAGTTCTATGTTTAACTCTTAAATGCAAACTGCTAAGCTGTTTTCCAAAGTGGCTTTACCATTTTGCATTCCCGCCAGCAACTCTGAGTTCCTTTCCCTTCCTCAAGTCATGGTACAAGCATCCTCTAATCTTTGATCAACTTCTAGTTTTTTATTCCAAGAATTAATTAGGTCCATGAGAATGTTTCAGTGATGCTGTCCTGGGTTGAATTATCCTTTGTTCCTCTGTAGTGACTTTAAAGAGACATTTATGCCGGTTACATTCAATATACACATGTCATTATTTATTTATTTAAAACACTTAGCTNCAAATAAAAAAATAAAATTTTTAAAAAAAAAAAAAAAAAAAAAAAATAAAACACTTAGCTCATTGGGGCTGGCTCCAATAACCATTTAGTTTTTCACCGTCTCAGGAGATGGCCATGCAAAAGGACTTACAAACTCTGGGGCCAACAATAGCATACTTGCTTGGAAGGTTCACCAGGAAACTAAACCCCTAAAAGATTTCACAAGAGTGTAACTTCAGGTGGCATTTTTTAGAAGAGCACTTTGGCCCTAAATCTGTCCACATGGAACTCACCAAGGTGAAAAGCCAGTATGAAGGACTTACACACAGGAAACCTCAGAGCCCAGAGGAAACAAGTTGAGAGAGAAGCAGAACCAGTGTAAGGGTACGTGAAGGTATGAGCCAACACACCTCACAGACTTTAATACATTTTTTATCATGCAACTATCATCAAAGAAATTGTGGTCAGAGATCCTGACTTTTTCAAAAATCCCCTAGGTGATTTCTGCACAGCGGCAAGACTATGCATTCAAAAAAGTTGCTCAATGACAGAAAATATTCAGAGATTCAGAAATGAAACTCAAGAAACCTAGAGTCTAAAAATTGCCCTTGAAGCCTTGGTAAAATTGAATGCATTTTACCACCACCACCTGCCTCAAGGAAAGGGCTTGGTGAGGTCACAACTGCTGTCCCTTGAGGTCATTTGCATAAGCCCTTCAGGTGGCTGAAATAGCAGAAGTCCGCTGGACCAAGACTTGTAACAGACTTGTAACACTGAAAAACAAAGTATTTATAAAATGAAATCGTAGGCTGTTAAGGAGTAACATGAGGAAGTTTCTTTGTGGTATTCTGATTGTGGTATTGGTTCCTCAATCTACATGTGTGCTAAGATATCACAGAACAACACACACACACACACACACACACACACACACACACACACACACAGAGTGCACGTAAAGACCAGCGAAATCCGAATGAAGTCTGTACCCGAGTTAGTAATATAATACCATACCAACGTAGTTGCCTGGTTTCAACTATGGTTAAGCCAGGGAAAGGTACATGGAAACAGCAAGGGTAAGACTTTTGAAACTTCTTGTAAGTCTTAAACTATTTCAAAATAAAAGATTATTAGAAAGAAAGAAAGACACTGGGGCACCTGGATGGCGCTGTCAGTTAAGCGTTGACTCTTGATTTTGGTTCAAGTCATGATCTCAGGGTCTTGAGATGGGAGCCCCGGTGTCTCGCTCCCTCTCCCACACCCCTTCCCCTGCTCTCTCTCTCTCTCTCTCTCTCTCTCTCTCTCGCTCTTTCTCTCTCTCAAATAAATAAATCTTAAAAAAAGAAGGAAGAGAGAGAAGGAAGGAAGGGAGGAAGGAAAGGAAAGGAAGGGAAGGGGAGGGGAGCCGAGGGGAGGGAAGGGACAATTAATCTTTTTCTCTGTAGTCAGCAAGGCCTGGAGGTAGGATGAAGTGGGGGACAGTAAGGTAATTCCTAAATTTGAAAACAAAGATTCCTCCTGAAAAGAAATTACAAAAAATCGACACAAAAACCCACCCTAAACTGGAATCATCTCTATCTATCTATCTGGGTACACACACACACACACACACACATACACACACACACACACACATGCACACACACACAAAAACACGTACATACATACACACACATACAGACCAAACGTATATATGTATTGGCCAGGTATAGTGTAAGGAAATTAGCATGTCTAAATGAGGGGGGTCTAACTGCTCATACTATACCTTTATTTGGCAAGATTGATAGCAGAAGGAATTCAGCCTTCCCTGTGTCTGCAGGCAGAGAGTACGAACATCAAAAGCTGTCCACAGAAGAGGTCTTGGACTCACTGTTCTAGCATCTTTGGCAGGGGTATCTCTCCAGAGGAAATGGATGCATCAGACTATTGTAGCTTGGCGACAGGAGCCATTAAGAACATTCTTGAATTCTCTTTGCTATGATCCCATACTCACTTTTAATTGTGCTTTGGCTGTTCATGTAGCTTCTGTATAATAAGATATGAGTTGATTGGCCAATGCAAGAATTTTAGTCCACTTGACATTATTTCCTCTTCGTAAATTAATAATTTAGCATTCTGGTTCACATATTGATCTCTTGTGGGTTTATAAGTATGAGTGAGCAACTAAAGCAGGAGTTCTTAACCTGGAAACCAAGGATGGGCTTCAGGGGATCCATTAAGCCCTAAGATTGCATGCAAAAGCATGCGTGTGGGGGCAGTGTGCATTTATCAAGTAGAGAAGTCGACAGCCTTCACCAGATTCCCACACAGGGTTTCAGATCTGGATGCATTGCAAAATAGAGTTTCCAGGCTCATACAACTTACTTTCACGGAATACATTGGGAATATTTTCCCATGCTATAATTCTTTATAACATCATTTTTAGCAACTTCATAGGATTTAATTGCTCTAATTCATCTTCTAAGAAAAATTTTAGAAGCTTATTGACTCATAACCTCCAAAAGACATAATTTTTAGGTGAAACATTGACTTATTTTTATTAATAGATGCCCAAATGTGAGAACTAATGGCAATCACTACTATTAATAGCTAATATTGACAAGATACCAACTCTGTACTGGGCGATGTGTTATGCATTTGAGATCTTACCATGGGCCTTACTAACAGTCCAGAGAGGTGGATATTATTACTTTCATTTAACAGCAGTGGAAACTAAGGTGCAGAAGTTAAAGAACATACCAAGAGGGGTGCCTGGGTGGCTCTGTCGGTTAAGTGTCTAACTCTTTTTTTTTTTTTTTAAGATTTTATTTATTCGACAGAGATAGAGACAGCCAGCGAGAGAGGGAACACAAGCAGGGGGAGTGGGAGAGGAAGAAGCAGGCTCATAGCGGAGGAGCCTGATGTGGGGCTCGATCCCATAACTCTGGGATCACGCCCTGAGCCGAAGGCAGACGCTTAACCGCTGTGCCACTCAGGCGCCCCAAGTGTCTAACTCTTGATTTCACCTCAGGTCATGATCTTAGGGTCCTGGGATCGAGCCCCAATTGGGGTTCCAAGGGCAGTCTGCTTGAGGATTCTCTCTCTCCCACTGCCTCTTCTCTCTCTCTCTCAAATAAATAAGTAAAACTTAAAAAAATTTCCAAGAACACATTGCTGTCAGGGAGAAGTTAAGCTGACAGCCACATCTGGCTGGCCTTGCCCCCCAACCACGATACTCAGTATCTTTATTCTTCAAACTCCACACGGAGGCACTTCCTCCTTAAAGCTTTAGTCCCACCCAAAGTCATTTTTCCTCTCATTCTTCAACTGGTTCCAAACGACCCCATCTAGCACCATTAGATTATTATCTACCTCAGGGTCAGCAAACTTTTCCTGAAAAGGACCAGATAGTAAATATTTTAGGTTTTGTGGCCCATATGGTCACTGTCACCGCTACTCAGTGGGGCTGCCCACTAGACCGTGAAAGCAGCCACGGACAAGATGGGAGTGAATGAGCCTGGCTGTGTTTTAATAGAATCTGAGGTATAGATGTTGAAATGTTAATTTCATATAATTTCCCATTTTACAAACTATTGTTTGTCCTCTGATTTTTTTTTAACCATTTCAAAATGTGAAAACTATTCCTAGCTCAGGCTCTGCACAAAACAGGTGGCTGGCTGCATGTGACCTGTGGGCTGAAGTCTGCCGATGCAGCTGGGACAGCATCTTATGTGTTCGTACTCTCCATAGCCAGACAGAAACGACTGAGCTTAGAATTCAGTCTTAACCTTTTCTTATTCTCCCCAGAATCTCTATGCAGGGCTAGACTTATAAGTAAGTGCTCAATAAATACGTGATTAAAAGCACTGATGCTTCCTCAGAGCCACATCCCGGAAGAAACAAAAAGTTCATCTTCAAACATGCAGCATGTTTATTTCCTTCACCCTTTTTAACCTCCCTAACAGAAATCCGTATCTCTAAAATATCACAGCTATTTTTTTTTTTTTTTTTTGGTTCGGAGTACTGACAAATACCCACGTGCTTGGCCAGCTTGAAGGTCAGATGGTATCCTGGCCTGGGGCCAATGAATGCAGCTGGTGAAAACTCAAGCTGTCACACACTTGTTGCTAGCCCTGGTTTTCTAGTTCCTACATCATGAGTTATTAGATTATTTACAATAATGAATCGCTACATGAGCAATTATTTTTTAAAACCATAATCCCAACCAGGAGCGATGTCATGACTCAATGGGCTACATTTAGGACGGTGAGAGATCCACACTTAGGACTGACTGCCATGCATCTTCTCTGGACCTTCATTTCTTCATCTGTAAACGGAGGGTAATAGCACTCCCCTCCTCCTGAGCGCACTGGGAGCCTGGGCAGATAGAGTAGTAAGCGACGTAAGCTTCTCCACTTAACATCGGCTCAACCGTATCAGGCAATGCCCGTCTATGGGATTATGAGACAGAGAAATGTGCTGCTCCCTTATGGGTAGGAATAGAGACTGCTTAGTGAAATCGCTGAAACCAGAGGCTGTAATGACAGCAGTCTTCTTGCTGTTCTGCTCCTGGTCCGATGTCACTGCTCAACAGCGTCTGAACACGGGAGATCCGTATTATTCTCCGCCAAGCACAGCCCGCGATGTGGTTTTCGGGAGCGCGTCTTGAAAACACCTCGGGACACCAAGTGAAACTCTCGGTGTTTGAAGAGCCAGCTGTTCTGCGGGGCTGGGATGTCATTCTGCTTCGTTTTGTCAAAGTTTTCTTGTTTTTGTTGTTTTAAGAATTTTTTTTGCTAGAATTCGTTTTCACCCACTTTACAGATGCCTTAAAATAATCTGGTGTTGAAAACTCTTGCACCAGCTGCCGGCTCGCCTGTGAGGTGAGGAGGCTGCTCTCTCAAGGGCGAACCAATGTTTAAACCGCTGAAGGCAGCAGACGGGGCACAGCTTTCGCGCTTACGTGTTAACTGTAGCCGGGAGAAACTTGTTCCAGCCAGAAATCCCTCCGCTTTCTGCAGCAGATCGATGGCTGGCTGGCCCTGAGAAAAGAACAAGCAAGCAATCTCATACGTGCGGTAGAGTGGGAGATGGGCATAAATCGACTCACAAAAGATGTTCTTTCAAACCTCAGACTGCAGTCACCATGGCAAAGGGGAGGAGGTATTTGGCTTTGTAACTGGAGTCGGGGGCTCAAGTAGGAGGTGCCTTCTGCTCCCCAGTGCTGCCTCCTTCCATAGATGGGTGAGATGATGCCTGTCCACGCAGAGTTGGTGGCATTTGTACCGACGCCTAGATGAAGCATGTGTACAGGAATGCCGGCCATTACTAATTATTATTATAATAATACTGCGGATAGGTCTGTTGGCTTTTAGCAAATAGCTGCTTATGTAAATACTCTGCTTTGATGTAACAAGCTGCTAAGCATCGACGGTTAACATAATTTTAGTTGGTTTTTGCAATCAGCTGTGGTCATTATGGTGCCTCCCCTAACATAACCTTAAGGAGTAGTTTGCATATTTCTAAGTGGGTGAGTCACGGAGTCGTTGATCAAGAATGTAAGTCACCGGTGTGGCAGATCCTGTTGCTATTCCTGCCATGCTGGTCCCTGGCTCCCTCCACCTTCACTGATGCTCTCAGGGCAGAAAAGAAAATAGTTTCCCTCAACAGTGGATTCCTGTTACTTGAGATCGAAAAGTCCATGAAATGTTTTCACTGACTTGAGAAAGCCTTTTGTGAGCCTAGGAGCAAAAATGGAAAGGGGTAAGAAAAAAAAGTGGGAAGGGGAGGAAGAGACACCATTTGGGGAGGTCTCAGTTAATTTGATTATTTTGACCATTATTGAGCCCCCACTATGGCGAGACACTGGAGACACAAAGACGCAAAGCATGAAGGAGAGACTCAGGCTGGGAGACATAGACAGACCAACTGAGGAGTGTTCTAGAGAGCCGCGTGGACCGCAAACACATCCTAAGAACAGTAGAAGCACAAAAGAGAAAAGGCCTCTTCTATCTGGAGGGAGGCAAGCCGGTCAGAAAAAGTCAAAGAAGGACATAGGAGCTTAGTCTTGAAAAATGGTTGTGATGGATCCTCTAAGCTCATAAACTGGCCACATTCCAGGCAGGAGCAGCATTGGGAGCAGGGATGCAAGGGTAAGAAACAGACCAGCCTGCCTGGTGAGCAAAAAGCAAACAGAGTCCGAATTCTCAGAAATACCTAAATCCTGCAGTTATATGCCAAGCAGGACCCCTAGTCTCCTGCCCTAATCCCACATCATGATTAACAACAAGGCCCTAATAGCAAGCTATGGCAAGTTTCATCGGCACTTCCCCTGGGAAGCTCCTGGCTGCTTTGAGCTTCTGTAGCACTTGGACTCTGTGCCATTTCTCTTATACTTCCATCCTCTTCGCCCTCCCGGCTCCCCCCCATCTCCCTGTACCCCTAATACTCTCCAGTGAGCAACCGGAGGGCAGGGATTGTGTCACTGTTGTCACTGTTATTTCCTTTGAGTTGACCTGCTCAGTTTTTCACAATGCTCTCTGTACCTAGAGACCCATAGCAGGCATTTTTTTCTGTTTCTTGTATTTTCTTATTTGGAAATTTGAAATGAATAGAAAAGTCATAAAAAGTAAAAGTAGTCCTTGAAGTTCCCCTGTACTTTTCACTCAGTTTACCGATTGTAACCACTTTATCACATCTGCCTTATTCTTTATAGACACACACGCTAAAGTTTTTTTGGAACTGTTTGAGAAAAAGTGGCAGACTTCATACTCGTTTATTCCTTACCCCTTCAATATGTATTTACGTATTTCCTATAAACAAGGATGTTGTCTTACACAATACAACCATCAAAATAATGACACTAACATTGATCCAACGTTACCATATGATTCCCCAGACCCCATTCAAATTTCCTCCATTGTCCCAAGTTTATTCAGTACAGGTCCTCAACAATTGTCATTTCTCTTTAATCTTCATTTTGGGGGCACCTGGGTGGCTCAGTGGGTTAAATATCGGCCTTCGGCTTGGGTCATGATCCCAAGGTCCTGGGATCGAGCCCCACGTTAGGCTTCCTGCTCAGCGGGGAGTCTGCTTCTCCTTCTCCCTCTGCAGATCCCCCTGCTTGTGTTCACTTGCTCTCTCTCAAATAAATAAAATCTTTAAAAAAAAAAAAAAAGATCCCCTTCACTATGGAACAATTCCTTTCTTTTTCCTTCTCTTTCATAATCTTGACATTTTTTTTTGAAGCCTGTAGTTACTTCGTGGAATGTCCTAGCAGTTTGGGTTTATTTGATGTTTCTTTATGATTTATGTATTTGTATCAAGACTATCTCAGAAGCAATGCGTTGGTCTTCTCATTGCATCATATCAGGAGGCAAATAACATCAATTTGTCCCATTACTGTTTTCTTGCTTCATTTGGTAAACTTGGGGCCTTACAGTATTTTTCCACTGAGTCATTCCTAGGTATTTTGCAAGGAGATAACTTAAGATTTCTATTGTAAGATAGCCTTTTCCTTTCTCCTCCACTTATTCATTTAATTTTATCAGTGTAGACTCATGAATTCCTATTTTAATCAAAGGGTTAAAATCAGTAATGATCATTTATTATGATAAGCAAATCGTCCCAGACGTGGCCAATAGGAGCTCATTTAAGGCAACTCTTAGTCTTTTTGCTATGTCCCCATCATTCTTTGAGTATTTTATTTGCAATACAAGATGTTCCCGTCTCATCTTTTATTTTCCCAACCCACCCCTAAAGTCAACCATTTCTCTAAGAACCCCGGTTCCTTTATTTTTTTTAAGATTTTATTTATTTAAGAGAGAGAGTGAGAGGGAGAGAGAGGACACAAGTGGGGAGGAGCAGAGGGAGAGGGAGAAGCAGCCTCTCTGCTGAGCAGGGAGCCTGACGTGGAGCTCGATCCCGGAACTCCAGGATCCTGACCTGAGCTGAAGGCAGACACTTAACCGGCTGGGCCACCCAGGTGCCCCAGAACCCTGGTTCCTTTAAATGGAGAATAATATTTAGAACCTAAGCCCTGCAAGCTAGGTGTGCTCATGGCTACCAGGATATCTTTGCTTCTGGCCCTCGCAGCAGCTAGAAGTAGGAAATATGTGTACATATCTACGTGTGTGCATGTGCATACACTTGTACGCATATGTGTGTCTCTGTGTGTATATGCGTGCACACACGCACACCTCTCTCTCTAGCTCTGTCTCTGCCGACCTGCCGCTCTGACCTGCATGGACCCCTCCAGCTCCAGTCTAACACAACAGGGCTTATTCTGGGATTCATTTCCCCTTTTGAAAATATTTGTAATTCCCTGCCGACTGCAGGAAATCCTCAACGTATTTACTTATTCGCTTCATCGTCCCTGTATGTCCCCCGTCCCCCAGCTGCCCCGGTCAAAAGCTTGTCCCCTCACCGTGGGTCCCCATGCCACGGGGGGGACTTTTAATCAACAGTGATTTGCATGATCTGAATTAACAGTCTCTGGGTGAATTCTGCCCACTTCTGCCGCTGCCTAGACTCTGAGAATCCGTAACGAAGAATCACAAGGTTGACTTTTCCCGTTGTTGCTTAGCAGAGTGAATGTTATTTTCTTTGCCATGGCAGTGACCGCTTTAAATGTGTTTTTTTTTTTTTTCCTGTTTGCTCTTCTCCACGTCTCTGATTACTCATGGGACAGTAACAGGATTAACTGACTCCATTCAAAGATGTGTAGAGCTCCCAGCTTCTCCCAGGAAGAGTGCATTATAAATATTATAGAGCTGTAAAAACCAGAGCTGGAGGCCAGAGGTCAGCTGATCCCTCCCCACAGCTGCCAGATGGTTGGCTCTTCTGATGCATTCTCAAAGCCACAGCCCCCATCCTAGATACACATCTTTAAGTCATCTTGGACCCCTCCAGCCGCCACCCACCCCCTCCCCCACGTCAAATGGTAACTTGGAGGCAGGGACTTTGCTCCCGCCGGGGCTGCTGTGTCAGTTTCCCCTCAACCAGTCCTGCCCCCCACAATGCCCTCACTGTTCTGGAGGGGAGCGAAAATCCTCTTCCGAGAGCTACATCATCCCCACGCATTGAGAAGTTTCCTTACAGAATTTTCAAGAGCAGATAGCTGTGTTGCACCGCGTGTACCAAGTGAAGTTGAAAATCCCGTTTCTAAAATTACCTTCGACACTGTCACAACTTACATGGTGAGGGAAAACGGATGATAATGGGGCCCACGGTCTTTGAGTCCAGAACGGACTTTGTTTGAGAGGAGCAAGGAGAGCTGCCTGGCAACACGACGCATGGCTGTGCAGAAACTTTGTTTACAGCCAAGGCTGGAGTAAAGGAACAGATGGTGAGAAAATCGGATTTGAAGAAGGGACAGATGCGCCTGCATTGGGGAGCTGGGTAAATCTCTTGGCTTCTGGTTTGCATGCGAGGATGAAGTCTAACTACCCACAGCAGTCACGCCCCTGTTCGCTGTTGCTTTGGACAGTTTGCATCTTGTCTCCGAGGATGCTTAATACGGCCCATTGCAAGCATTTATCTCTCCCCTCCCACAGGGCATGCGTTTTCCCAGGGATTTGTATATTCCCTGTCCTTTTATGGAAAGTAGTCTCTGGATCATCCCTGTGATTGTATATCTAAAATTGCAAGACTATTTAAGTCGTTAACCCTGCTCGTCTGTGAAGGGTAGGATTATATTTCTATGATCTTAGAACTATTCACAACGAGCATGTATAACAAGGAAAAATAAGCATAAACATTTATGCGTATTGCATTCATAAGCACACCCTTCCCCCACCCATCATGCTTCAGCACCTCCCTTCGGTGCTTCTCTGTGTGAGGGCCAGTTTGAAGATGCTAACCCCCACGATATGTAAAACAGCTATTAAAAGGTTACATTAAAGCTGCCCAGGCCTACTTCCCCCTCCTTCCTAAGGGATCGTGTAAGTTATACTTCGGTTAAGATTTACGTTTGCTCCCTTGGGGAGGTGAAGGGGAAGAACGCACACATTCTATCTCAGTGATGTATGGTTGGATTTCACAGCCCGATTGTTCCATGCTGGGCTCAAGTTATAAACATTTTTATCCCCAAATGACCACTGCGCATTTATAGCAATTCTAGGACCTTCGTAACTGCCCCACAAGTGACTTCCCTGCAGAAACTTGACCAGACGTTGCACCCATTCCTGCATGTTGGTGGCCAGTCACTCCTGGACAACAGCGGGTTCTGCAAAAGTCACTCCTTCAGATTCATCCTGAGCGGAAGATGGGCTACATATTAGAGAAATAGTTCCTTACAAAAGAGCTGCGAATTAAAAATCAAAGTATCTTAGGGGCGCCTCTGGATTTTGGCTCAGGTCATGGTCTCAGGATCATGAGATCGAGCCCTGAGACAGGCTCAGTGCTGAGCATGGAGTCTGCTTAAGATTCCCCCTCTCCGTCTGCCCTCCCCCCCCCACCCCCGTGCTCGCAAAGACCCTCTCTCAAATAAAAGTGTCTTACAGGATTGACGGAGAAACACCACCAGAAGTGGTTTAAGTGACACCATTAGAACTGGTTTGACTCCACTGCTTGCCTCCAGATGTGCACAGGGCCAGCTGTGTCTCTTCAGGCACTAGCGTGATCCTTTTGGATGGCACCCAGGTTCCCATCTTCAAACGAACTCTCCAGGTATTCTTCACGGGGCCCTGGCCCACACCTAGGGCTGCACTCTGGAACTTCCAGTTGGCTCCGATGTCCAGAGTGACCCCCTGCACCAATTTCTTGGAAGGCAACATTGGGATCAGAGGCCTGGGGCTTGTGGTACCTCCAGCCTCCCACAGCACTCAGGGTCCCACCGGTATCAGTGCGGCTTCCTCGCTCTGGGCAGAGGATGCAGAAGGAGCCCTGGGACTGCAGGTACAAAGGCTGGGCTGGGCACAGGGCATCTTAGTGACAGTTTACCACCGTTGTTTTAAGTGAGCCATGTTCTTCGTGAGTTCCCAAGTCTGCCACCACCCCTGAGTCCTTGACTCCCACTCACTGCCGTAACCGAGCTAAGGGGAAAACCAGCACCAAGAATTCCCCAGAAGAACCCATGTATCTATGAATAGATATCTATTCACAACCACCAGCCAGGACACAATTTGTTATGCCTCCTGTTTTTGGCATTTTTTTTCCTTTGCCTGTTGCAAATACACCCTACCCTGGGTTCCGTGAAGTTCAAACTTTTGTTCACAGGGGATGGACCTTGAGGGTATTAGATGGACCTTGAGGGCATTGTGGTAAGTGAAATGAGCCAGAGAAAGACAAATATGGTATGCTCTCACTTGTATGTGGAATCTAAAACAAAACAAAACAAAACAAAAAAACTGAGCTCATAGATACAACATACTGGTGGTTGCCAAAGGCAGGGGTAGGGGTGAGGGGGAGAGGGCGGGCTGAAATGGGTGAAGATCGTCAAAAGGTACAAATTTCCAGTTAGAAAATAAGTAAGTCATGGGGATGTCATGTGGCTATAGTTAATAATACTGTAATGTATGTCTGAAAGTTGCTAAGAGTAGATCTTAAAAGTTCTCATCACAAGAAAAGTTCTCACCTATTGCGGTGATGGATGTTAAGGAGATTTATTATGGTAATCATTTTGCAATAAATATAAATATCAAATCATTATGTTGTATACCTGAAACTAATATAATGTTATCTCTCAGTTATATCTCGGTTTTAAAAACCTTTTATTTGCATAAGGATCACCTGGGGTGCTTTTTAAAAATCCAGATTCCTGGGGTCACTTTTGCCTCAACTGTTTAGGTTCAGTGGGTGCAGGGCAGGGGCCAGGAGCAAGCGGCTCCACGTGTGAATCTGATGACCATGGATTTTTTTTTTTTAAAGGCCCTAAAGAGCAACTTTGGTCCCTTTCTCTTTTCACTTTAAACAGCCTCTCTGCCCACTTGCTTTAATTACCCTCGGGCTTTCACTGTTACCTGTAAAACTAATGACTTCCAAGTCTATATATCTATCCATAGCCCTAATGTTCCTCTTGAATGCTAGGTTGAGAATTCCATCAGCCAGCAGGTATTTCCCCCTTAATGTACTACAGATACTTTCAAAACACTTTCAAAATATAATTGTGAAAAGTTATTTCCTCCCAAGACATTTGAAATTAAAGTCCATTCTTTGAGGACCATTTAGGTAACAAAAGGCTAGTGTCAGCTAAAATGTGGAATCGTTCAGGGTAAAGAAAAATGTGTTTTAATTTCTTATAAAGGGACGGCTGGGGGGCTCAGTCGGTTAAGCATCTGCCTTTGACTCAGGTCATGATCCCAGCGTCCTGGGATCAAGTCCCACGTTGGGCTCCCTGCTTGGTGGGGAGCCTGCTTCTCCCTCTACCTGCTGCTCCCCCTGCTTGCGTGCCCTCTCTCTCTCTGATAAATAAATAAATACAAATCTTAAAAAAAAATAAATGTCTCATACAGTTAAAAAAAAATGTTGCTAACGGCTGAATAACCTGTAACACCAAGAGCAGAAAGCAATTTGCTTCCACAAATCTGTAAATTTGGGATGAGTCTCATCTCTTCTGAAGGCATGAGCAGATATCTAATACTTTACCATCACTTAGTGAATTTTTGCCTTGTTTCCCCAAGACAAAGGTAGCTGTGCAAAGCAGATGAATTATATGAATAATATATATATTTTGAATATATATTATATATGTGAAAATCTGAATTATTCCATCCTGATTATATATTCATATATACAAAATATGGATAATATATATTATATGAATAATATATATGAATATGTATATTACATATATGTGAAAATCTGAATTATTCCATCCTGATTATATATTCAAATTCTCAGAAACCCGCTCAGTTTGGGACACTCGGGTGGCTCAGTCGGTTGGGTGACCGATTCTTGATTTCGGCTCAAGTCATGATCTCAGGGTCGTGAGATCCAGCAAGCCCCATCTTGGGCTGGTGCTCAGTGGGGGGTCTGCGTGAGATTCTTCTTCTCTCTCTGCCCTCCCCCCACACTTGCTCGCTCTCTTTCTCTCTGTAAAGTAAATAAATCTTTAACCAAAAAAAACAAAAAGAAAAGAAAGAAACCCGCTCAGTTTATCTCAAGAGCTAGAGTTCATTGTAAGGCTACATACAGTGCAATGTGAGGAAAAGAGGGACAGTGCCTCGCAGGGGAACTAGCCGTTTTGGGACCACAGTGACGGCTCCAGTCGCGATGGCTGTCACAGACTGAGAGCTGACGGGGGCCAGACAGCTCTGAGTGCTGCCTGTCCTCACTCTCTGAGTCTTCCCCTAGAGGAAGCACTGTCACTGTCCCTGCTGTATATATGGGAAACTGAGGCATAGAATGGTAAAGGAGCAGTTGCCTGCTGCCCTGGTTTAGGGGCCTGTGTTCCTTCCTGACACACTAGTTGTCCTAGTTGTCCCCAGAGGCAGACCTCTAGGGGCTTTGCTGTGGTGGTGGCTCAGCGACTCCCTGGTGGGCGTCCCCTGCTCTCACTGCCACCAGCCAACTCCGTGTCCTCTCCATCAGAATTTTCAGCCATACTCTAAGCAGGTGTATTTTGAGTGCAATTTCCCTGGCGGGGCTGGACAGGGCCTGTCTGGCAAGTGCCAGGGCAATATTGTTTGTCCTTGGTGGGGTGTATGTGGCGTCCTTGGAGCGGATAGAAATACAGAGACGTGACCACAGTACGACAAAGCAGGAGCGAAAATGGCAAGCCAGAGGACAGAGAGGTAGTGAAATCGAGTACCTTCCTATCACCCTGAGTTCAGAAGGCACGAGGGCCACCCCTAGGGGCCCCTAGAACCAGCTGGGGAGAAATTTGAAGGGGCTGAAAATACTTGTAGGCAGGGAGAACGGGAGAACCAGAGAAATGTTGCTTTTGATGATTCTTTTCTTTCTTCGCTCTAGGCTGGTGTGGGCTGGGGAAACACGGATTACGTGTTTGTAGCTCTCACAAAATAGAGCCTTATAACCTGTCCTTTCCAAACGTAGGTGCTCGCGGTGTGTTGATTTAAGTAAACTGCCCTTTCCTTTTCTCATCAAGACCAAGGCCCAAAATAAGACCACGTCCTCTACAAAGCATTCCCCTATCACCCTGCAGATCTGCCGAGATCCTACTGTGTGTCAAGCACTGTCCTTGGCCTTGAGGACATAGCAGTTACTGAAAGGCACAAGACCCCGATGGGCTGAAACATACACCACAAGTGGGGAGGGTCGTTGGAGGGCACGTGCCCTGCTCCTTGCCCAAGACAGGCCTGACTGCCAGCCAGCCCTGCTCTGCGGCGCATTCCCACCAGCCATCAGCTCTAATGCTGAGAAAGCTCATGCCTGAGCGTGCAAAAATCTCTTTTCCTGGTACGTCTATTTTTTGGCCTTCGTTTCATTCTCTGGAGCTAGACAAACTAAATTTCCTTTCATCTGATAGCCCTTCAAATACTGGTCTACAAACTCTCACCGTCACCCTTGCTCACCCCTCATCTCTGTGCCATTCCCTACCCCCCTTTGCTCACCAAGCACAGGACGGACCCCCTTCCCTGCCCTCTACCCCGTCCCCACCGTACTGTCTCTCAGCCTCAGAGTCTGCCACGTTTGGACTTCTTTGACTTACAATGTACTTGTTCTTTACTCTCAGGCTTCCTTCTTTCCTCCCACTGCATATCCTTAGCACCCAACTCCACATCTGTATTCGTTTCAACCTCTGCATTTGTTAATTGTGCTAGCAGATTGCCATCCTGGGCCAACTAGAACTGGACAGATTGCCATACACGTGGCAGCAAGAAGGAAGCAAGTTGGCCCTTTCTTTTGGGCTTGGTTCTGGCTTTGGCTGGGTCTGTGACATTTCTTTACATTTAAATTACTACCGTGCAGAATTATTTAAGAAACTAGGTCAGGGAGTTCATACATGGTTATGATTTTTATCACTAAACTAAAATTTAATAAAACATGTCTACCAGCAAGCCTTTGTACAGACAAAAAGGAAGCAGAGAATGAGTAAGTGAATGGATGGATGGATGTTTTCTTGTCCGTAATTCTTAGAATCAATGGTGTCTATTTTTAGTTTTGTCCTACTCGTGCCAAATACATAAGTAAAGTGGGTGGTCTTTCAAATGACAATAACTAAGTTTTAGTTCTTACAATCGCTAGTTTATTTATATTAAATAAATATATAATCCTATCATACTAAACAGCATAATTAGCAAGTATTTATGCTGTTGAATCCATGACCTAGTTTCCTGAAGACATCTGTTTTCTAAAAGGATCTTTTTCAAATTCAGATTAAAAGATACTACTCAAGTAGGGTTGCCAGATCAAATAGAGGGCACTCAGCTAAATTTGGATTTCAGATACACAGCAAATAATTTTTTAGTATGCGTATGTCTCAGATATCACATGGGGTAGCCTTATACTAAAATATTATTCATTTTTTACTTGAAATTCAAATTTATTTTAGCATCTTGTATTTTTCTCTTTTTTCCCCCCTAAATCTGTCAACCCAGACCAAAGACATAGACATTAGAAGTTCATCTCAGTTCCCACCCTTCCACCACTAACCTCCCTCTTCCCCAGCCTCCTTCCCACTATATTTTTCTTTCTTTCTTATTGGATAAGACTCAGATTTCAGTTCTCCCCAATATAATGACCTCATTTCAATTCCAAATTGTTCTATTTTTTTCCCCTTTGACATTATACAACAGGTGAATAGCCTTGTTGACTTCTGTTGTGGGATAAAAACAATTCGTATAGGATAAACTGCTGAGGAAATCAGCTTAAGCAGCTTCTTAACTGATGATTAATAGTTTAACAGTTGCAAACAGGTGAAACCAGTCTCACTGTTCAGATGATGCAAACTCCAGGGTCAGCCTGGGTGGAGATCTGTGGCAGTAAAACATAATTCCTTGTCAACAGAAATGAGTTTACTGAATGTTATCTCCAGGCATCTAAAGGCCTTGTATATTTAACATGTTTCTTCTTTTCACCTGAGAACGGGATTCATTTCCTTTTTTTTTTTTTTTCAAATACCTTTAGACTCTATTTCCCTTTTACCCCAGAAGCTCTTGAGACCATCCATGAAGGTTGTCAGAGAACGCTCCGTGGATTGACTTCTCTGAGGGCTCTGTGCCATCCCATACCTCAAAAGACTTTGTCTTTACAACCCTGGGGAGAGCGGAGCTGGGACGTGCCACATTGCCACCGCCTCTCAGCCAGCACGTGGAGTCATTCATGTTGTTGTGCTGGCCATATGATTGATTAGCCTGTTGTTAATCAGTCTGAGCAGACACATGAGCCAAATTATAAACATAGGGGGAAAAACACACTCTTCTTTTCTTAATTGAACTATAATTAACAGAATTTTATCTTAGTTTCATATACAACTCGTTGATTCGACATTACTCAATGTTCACCATTCTAAGTGTCGTCACCGTCTGTCACCATACATCTTTTGTCTTTCAACATTATTACAATATTATTGGATTATAGTCCCAATATTATTGACTATATTGTACTTTTCATCATCATGACTTCTTTATTTTATAACTGAAAATTTATATCTCTTATTCCCCTTTATCTATTTTGCCCTTCCCCTGCTCACGTCCCCTCTAACAACTACCAGCTTGTTCTCTGTATTTATTTATTTATAAAATTTTATTTATTTATTTATTTATTTATTTACTTATGTGAGAGAGAGAGAGAGTGCAAGCAGGGGGAGGGGCAGAGGGAGAAGCAGACTCCCCACTGAGTGAGGAGCCCAATATGGGGCTCGATTCCAGGACCCTGGGATTATGACCTGAGCCAAAGGCAGGTGCTTAACTGACTGAGCCACCCAGGCGCCCCTGTTCTCTGTATTTAAGAGTCTGTTTTTTGTGTGTTTGTTCATTTGTTTTGAATTCTCTAGGTTCTGCACTTAAGTATTTCCACACATATGGAATCTCTCTTTCTCTGGCTTATTTCACTTAGCATAACTAGGTCCCTCCATGTTTCCCAAATGGCAAGATCTCATCCTTTTTTATGGCCGAGTCATATTCTATTGTAGATACACACCACATCTTTACCCACTCATCTATCCATGGGCTTGGGCTGCTTCCATAGCTTGGCTGTTGTAAATAATGCTGCAGTAAACATAAGGGTGCATGTATCTTTTCAAATTAGTGTTTTTGTTTTCTTTGGGTAAATGCCCAGTAGGGAAATTACTGGATCATATATTTCTATTTTTAATTTTTTCAGGAACCTCCATACCATTTGTCATAGTGGTTGCACCCATTTACATTCCCACCAATAGTGCACCAGGGTTCTCATTTTTCCACATCCTCACCAACGTTTGTTATTTCTTGTCCTTTTGATACCAGGCATTCTGACCAGTGTGATGTCACATCGCATTGTGATTCGATTGGCATTTCCCTCATGATTAGAGTAGTGAGCATCTTGTCATGTGTCTGTTGGTCATCATGGACATCTGTATGGACATCTGTATGTCTTCTTTAGAAAGATGTATATTCAGGTCCTCTGCCCAGTTTTTCATCAGATTGTTTTTTGGGGTTGAGTTATATAGGTTCTTTATATATTTTGGATATTAACCCCTTATCGGATGTATAATTTGCAAGTATCTTCTCCCAATCAGTAGATTGCCTTGTTGTTTTGTTGATGGTTTCCTTAGCCATGAAAAGCTTTTTATTCTGGGGTAGTCCTGATAGTTTATTTTTGCTTTTGTTTCCCTTGTCTGAGGAAACATATCCATAAATACGTGGCCAAGGGTGATGTCGAAGAGATTACTGCCTATGTTCTCTTTCAGGAGTTTTATGATTTCAGGTCTTACATTTAGGTCTTAATCCATTTTGAGTTTATTTTTGTGTCTGTTATGGGAAAGCGGTCCAGTTTCACTCTTTTGCATGTAGTCAAAAGACACATCGTTCTTGTTGAGACGATGCTGTATCAACATCTGTGGCATGAGGCTTAAATTGTTAAGTAATTATTGTCAATATGTTGGACAATGAAAGCTGATTCAGTGTACAATTATGTGTTTTACTTCATTGGAAATGGTAAGCTACGCAGTAGGCTGTTAGCTATGTTTAACAAAATACTACTCAGAATAGTTTAGGAGACTCTAATAAATTAACTTAAACATGGATTCTTAGAGATGTTAAAAATAAATGATTTAGCAGAGCAAATATTAAGATATCCATGAGCTGCAAAGAACAAACTTGAGATCCGTGAAACTTCGGTTCTCAAACTTTCATACTTATGAAAATGTCCCAGACACTTTCTTAAATACAGATTAGTGTTGTGTCTCATTCCCAGAGACTCCACTTCACCAGGCTGTGTAGCGTTGTGCTTAAGAGCATGGATTCAGGACCCAGACTGATCTGCAACT
Source organism: Ailuropoda melanoleuca (assembly GCF_002007445.2). Taxonomy (NCBI): domain Eukaryota; kingdom Metazoa; phylum Chordata; class Mammalia; order Carnivora; family Ursidae; genus Ailuropoda; species Ailuropoda melanoleuca. The sequence continues at coordinate 81,933,207 of NC_048225.1, forward strand.
GTACTTACCTCTGTAACGCTCTCGTGCCTCAGTTTCCCCATCTGTAAAATGGGAACAAAATTGCCTATTGCACAGAGTTATTGTGAGGATTAATTGTTACTATCTGAGAAGCACTTTACTAGACAAGCTGTAGATGTTAGCAATGTTTTAAAGAACCAACCCTCCAGGTGGCCGCAATGCGGGCACTCGTCAACCCACACTTTCCTGAATGCTGCAGGGCAGCCTGAGGCTAGCGGTTGACTCAGATTGGGCTGTGCATAACTTAGTTAATATCTCTGTGCATCAGTTTACTGCCAGTAAAAGAAGTCTGAGAATCCTTAACTAACGCACAGATTCAGTCCTTGAGAAAGGAAGTAGCTACATTTTCCCCAATAGGCTGGCAGTGTTCACTGTGAGAGAGTTGGGAACAGTAAGAAATACGTGGTGAACAAGGGCTGCGCCAAGACTGAAGGCATGAACAAAACACTTTGGACTTTTACCCTTGCTCTTGTGGAGAGACACGAGCCGTCACAAGAGGTTTGCCATCTTGATTATCATGACAAGTCCGGCGCTCGTGAAGTTGTTGGCGCACCACACAGGACCACAGATGTGTTTGGATATGTGGAAACCTCAGTGGCCTCAAGTTCAGACTGTCCTTTCTGGCTCCTCCTTCATGATCTCTAAATGCTGGTGGACTGCAGGGCTCTAGCCTCTTCTAATGGACCCTCTCTTCCCAGATGGTCTTGCCTGGGCCCTTGGCTTTTTCTATCTCTAACCTGTCCTCTCATTAGGTGTTAGACTTGTATATACCCAACTATCTACTCAACATCTACGCTCGCATGCATAAAAGGATCTTAAACTTAACATGCCTAAAAATGAACCGTCATTTCCAAATCCAGCAGCTTCCCTACTCACACAAATCTGCATTCACTTCTTCCTCCAAGCTTTCCCAAGTACTCGACTTAGCATTAAGAGGCCACCCTTGATTCTTCTCTCCCTCAAAACCCTATAGTTTCTCACCTCTGCATTCTCTCCATCCTCATCTCCTTCTCCACTCTGCCTCACATTAGCCTTCTTGCTGTTCTAGAACATTCCTGCCTCCAAAATTTCACTTACCCTTCCCTTTACCAGGAGCACTCCACTCCAGGGTTGACTCATGGCTGATTTCTTCTCATAATTCAAGTCTCTGAAAAATATAAAGCGTCTCCTCCTCAAAGAGGTCTTCCCTGGTCACTGTATGGGAAGCAGCCTCTGCTCACATGGCTGCACTCCAGCCTTCCCCTGCCCTTTTTTTCTCCCCTCATAGCACTTGTCTCAATCTGAAGTTATACAACTTACTTAAAAGCTCCAAGAGGGCAAAGACTTATCTATTCACCACGGTATCCTGAGTTCTAGAATGGTGGTAACTCAAAGTGGGTTCTTAGTCAATATTTATTGCAAAAATAAGTGAATGAATGATGAACAAATACCAGCAATTAATAATAACGTAGTTTTGGGAACCAGAAGCATAATGAATATTAGGACGCTGGGAAAAACAGATTCTATTTGGGTTTTGAGGGGCTAGAAGAATTTGTATAGGTAAAAAAAGAAGAAAGCAGTTAGCAGGTGGGAATTAGCACAAACAAAGCCCAGACATGGCCACAGTACTCATGGGGCCGAGAAACAGACCTGACAGAGGCAGAGAGCAAATGACAGATGCACACGGAGACGGAGGTTGAATGGGTAGGATAGGGTCTGACAGGAGCAAATGCTGAATGCGTTACATAGAGAAGTTATTTGGTGGTGATATGACTTCCACCAAGGGGCCGGCCAGCTGTGTGATAAGTGTGGCATCACGTAGTGCTTGAAATGGGGAATAAAGGGAAGTTCTGCCATCAGTACGACACTCAGGCAAGCCCTGGGAAAAAATAACCAGCTTTCCCCCATTGCTTCAGTAAAAATCCCAGGAAGAAGACCCTTTACTCTTGGGATATGTCTCAGAAACTCAGAGGTCATGGCAGAATCTGAGAGTGGGTCCAGCCAGCAGGACCTTATGTCACTCAGTGGTCAGGGAGTAAATCATATTCACTGTAGAATCCAGGGAGTATCGGATCTTGTGTGAAGGCATGGGGATGAGAGGCTTTCTAACAACACACTGGAGGTATTGTGGGAACATGTCAGGGTTTTAATAACTGAAAAATGACCACAGCGGAATTGCCAGTGAATCCGTTCCTAGTTTTGCTCTAGCTGCCTTAAGGACATTGTTTGGTGTGATTTAAAGTAAAACTTTGCAGCCTTGCACTGAAGAGGCACGCACTGACCTTTTGCGAAATCATATTTATTCCAGATGTTGTTTCCTGTAACAGTGCTGGAGACTTGATTTACTGTGAGAAAAAGCTGGAAATGACCTAGATAAGTACAGCAAAACCCAAAGGACTCAGTATTTCTATTTTTCTATTAAGATCAAGTGACTAATTAGATAGTAAAACCTGTTACAGTTCCCTAACTTCCACCTCCCCTTAAAGATGAGAAAGGCACAGGGCGCCTGGGTGGCTCAGTTGGTTGGGCGTCAGGCTCGTGATTTTGGCTCAGGTCATGATCTCAGGGTCGTGGGTTCAAGCCCTGTGTCTGGCTCTGCACGGGGAGTGGAGCCCACTTGAGATTCTCTCTCTCCCTCTCCTTCTGCCCCTCCCCCGACTCGCACATGTGTGCTCTCTCTCTCTCAAAAAAAAAAAAAAAAGATGAGAAGGGCACACTGTGTAGCACCAAAGCAACACTTTGAAGAACGCATCAGCATTCCCTGTATCTGCAAGCCTGTAACCGGGCCATTTACTGCACTGGAAAGTGAAATTCCTCCACTGTGCCCCTACCGTGTGGTACGCCGCAGCGTCACCGTGGGGTGGTGGGGACACCGAGCTTGTGCCACTCTCTTCCTGGCTCAGCCTCAGTGTCCCCTGTGTCTCCTGATGCGTGATGACGGTGAATTACATCCAGTGGGTGTTGGATCACTGGGCACCCACCTCTTCGGTGGGTGCTTCACATACCGTAGCTCAGTGAATCCTCACGTGTGAAGGTGCCAATATCACACCCTGTTGCATATTTGAAAAGTAAACCTCAAAGAACATTTTGCCTCTACAACGTGTTTATTTCAGATAAGGAATATATTGACTCTTGGAGCTCCCATTACTGGGCTCCAAACTTTTGGACTACGAATAGCTCTATCCAGTCACAACGAGGTGTAATCCTTTGAAACAAAATTGATGAATAACTTAGAAAGAGCTAGATCTCACTTATGTCAAGCAAAGCCAGAATATACATGGGAACAAAGAAAAGCTTTCCCTTCCTCCTCCAGACAGGAGCCATATCTTTTTTGCCACTATGTCCACAGTGCCCAGGACAGGGAGAAAATCAAGATGGTTCTATGAGGGCAATTCATAGGGTAACTTTAAGTCCTTGTGTTATAGATTCTGGACTGGAAGTTTCTCAAAAGTCACTCTGGGCCAGACCCCTGCTTCCAAGCCAGTTCACATCCAAAGTAAGCATCAGCAGATCTGGGCTACCTCCCTAAGGCCTGAACAGCAATACAGATGGACAGTAAGAACAACACAAAGGGTCCGAAGTAAAATAAACATGATCCACATTGCCTTCCTGCCTTCTTTTTCTAGTCTTTTCTTTTCCTTTTTGTTAAAAAACAGGGATCTGTTGGTGGGAGAATTCCTGGATGTTCCCACAAGCAGATGGCAATGTTCTCTTATTCTCGTGTTGTAGGAACTGGAGAAAGGGCGACAGAAAAAGGAGCGAGCGAATCAGAATTAGACAAAGCACATCTAGCCAATCGGTTACCCCCTATTTCTAATGACCTTTGAAAACTGCAGTATTTGCAAGAATTATTTAACCCTATCACTGTATTCTCATTATAATCAGAGTGGACCAGTTAAGCGATTTCATCTTAATCCATTCTTTCAACGAATGTGTGGTCAATGCTGAGCATGTCAGGCTACGGGCTAGCTGATTATTTCGCAGAGATGAGTGAAGCAGTCCTTGCTGTCAGCTAGCTTATAATCAAGACAACCGAGCAGTGGTGACCATGTGGTTTGATCAGTGCCGGGACACTGGTCTGCCCAGGATGATAGGGAAGCCTTGGAAGGCAGTTAGAAAGGGTCATGAGACCAGGAAACACCAGAGCCATGTCCAGAAAGAGGGGCAACATTTAGGCACAGGTGAAGAAACAAAGAAAGTAATTCAAGGCAAAAGTAAAAGTCAGGAGTAAAATACTCCAGCTTTCATGGTGGGGTATTAAGTTGAAAGCAGCAGGGAACTATGGATGTGTTTTCAACCAGGAACAAAAATACCATAGGGGCATTTGGGGAAGATTATTTATGTATTTATTTTTAAAGATTTTCTTTATTTGAGAGAGAGGGTGTGAGAGAGAGAGAGAGAGAGCATGAACAGGATAGGACAGAGGCAGAGGGAGAGAGAGAAGCAGACTCATCCCTGAGCAGGGAGCCCAATGTGGGACTTGATTCCAGGACCCTGGGATCATGACCTGAGCCAAAGGCAGATGCTTAACGAGTGAGCCACCCAGGCTCCCCTTGGGAAGATAATTTAGGCAGCAATGTGATTCACAGAGTTGGGAAGAGTCAGGGAACAAGGCTGGAGACAGGGAGACTAGTTAGGAAGGTATGGAAAGAAGCCAGCTATGAAATGACATAGGGTCTAACGAAGGAGCACCAGTGAGGGCGGAGAGGAGGGGGTCGACTGGCCAACTGGATCTGAAGAAGGAGTAGAGATGGAGACACTGTAAAGAACTCCTAGGCTTCAAGCTTGAGTTACCAAGTAGATGCCAGTGTCATTAACCAACAGACAATGGTGGGGAAAGGACATATTTGAGGGAGGAAAGTGATACGGGCAGTTTTGGATGTGTTGAGTTTGAGATGTCCAGCTGCCAGTTGGACAGCCCTTTTCAGAGCTCAGGAACAAGTTCAAGGCTCTGGAGATAAGAATCAGCACATGCGTTATTACCAAAGCTGTGGGTTTGAGTTCTACTGTATCAGTGGCTTGCAGATGGTTTTCTATAACCCACAGGAGAAATACATTTTATATCATAGTCCCGTGTACACATATACACACATAAAAATTTACTAAACAGTATTTACCATGACTAAGTGTGATGGACTCTAATAATTTTCCTTTGTATTCCCCCCCCCCTTTTTAAAGCAGGTCAGATGCATACCAACAGGTTACAAATTTTAGTTTTGCATTGCTCTGGCCTGTAAGCTTCTTTGGCAGGGACCACGTGTTAAACAATTTAGATTCCCCATAACATCCATTATAGTGCCTTTCACATAATGAAGTTTTATGGGAAGGAGGGAGGGAAGGAGGAAAGGCAGGAAGGAGGGAGGGAGGCTTTCTGATAATCAATACGCTCTAAGACTGCAATGACATCTTGTCTCCTCCAAGTCTCTGGAGCTTTTATGCATAGTTTCTGTTTTTGGACACATTTCCAAGAGGAATCAAGCATGAATCATAACGCCTGGGGTGAGATTGGATGGTTTGCTTTTTTCTCCCCGCTGCACCCCCAGGACCAAGTCCCTAAACCACACCAAGTATTCTAGGCATAGTCTCCCCCCACCCCAGAGAGCGCACACACATGCGTGCAGAGGGAGAGGGAGAGAGAGAAACTTAAGCAGGCTCCATGCCCTGCGCTGAGCCTGCCACAGGGCTCGATCCCAGGACCCTGAGATCACGATCTGAGCTAAAATCAAGAGTCAGACGCTTAACTGAGGGAGCCCCCCAGGTGCCCCCCAGGCATAGTCCTTTAATCGGGACTGCACTACCCAAGCAATGAGCTTCTGTGTCATGACTGCAGCTCTTTCTACACAAAGATTGCCATGCTCTGTACCACATGAGCCCGATAGGAAGACGCAGCAGCAGCCAAGCCGCCCGGAGAGGAGGAAGCAGACGCATGAGGAAACAGGCTATGAGCAAGCTGAAGACAAGAGGAAGAGAGGCCAGGATGGAGAAATTCGTTGGTAGGCACGGGACCATTTGAAGAAGCAGAGAGTAGTTGAGAAACCATAAGAGCGGAGCACTAGCAAAGGGCATGGGGCCAGCTTGTGCTCACAGGGACAAGATACGCAATGAAGTCTTGGTGAATCCTGCCCTACCTTGCACTCCCCCTGTTACAGTTCAGGCTCTGCGAGGGCGGGCTCTTCACAGATTCCTCTTTCTCCATGAAGCTTGGTTGTCAGAAACGAAATTTCTCTCTTCCTTGCTTTCCCGTGTGTTTTTAAAACTCTTATCTTGTGGAAAAATCACAAAAATAACGTGGAGAACTCACATACTCTTTACCCAGATCCATCCATTTGGAACATTTTGCCACATTTCCTTTGTCTCTAGTTTTCTGGGCAACAATTGAGAATAGGATGCATATATTATACCTCTTTGCCTCTTTTTTTTTTTTTTTAGATTTTATTTATTTTACAAAGAGAGTGAGAGAATAAGCAGGTGGAACAGTGGAAGGAGAGGGAGAAGCAGGCTCCTTGAGGAGCAGGGAGCCCGATGCAAGACTCGATCCCAGGACCCTGGGATCATGACCTGAGCCGAAGGCAGACATTTAACCATCGGAGCCACCCAGGTGCCCCCCTTTGCCTCTTAATATTTCAGTGTGCATTGCCTGAGGACAAGGGTATTTTCCTACCTAACCGCATTACAGGTATCAAATTCAGGAATTTTTACATCAATGTAATACTTTAATTCAATCTAAAGTCCATGCCTATGTCTATACCAATGCTCATCGCAGCATACTCACAACAGCCGACAGGTAGAAACAACACAAATGTCCATCAGTAGACAAATGGATAAGCAAACTGTGGTGTATGCATATGATGGAACATTATTCAGCCCTAGGAAGGAATGAAATTCCGGTTTATGCTATAACACGGATGAAACTTGAGGGCATTTAAATAAAATAAGCCAGTCACAAAAGGACAAATACTGGGGCGTCTGGGTGCCTCACTCGGTTAAGCATCTGCCTTCGGCTCAGGTCATGATCCTGGAGTCCTGGGATCGAGCCCCACGTCAGGCTCCCTGCTCAGGGGAGAGTCTGCTTCTCCCTCTCCCTCTGCCCCTCCCCCTGCTCCTGCTCTTTGTCTCTAGCTTTCTCTGGCTCACTCTCTCTCTCTCAATTTTTTTAAAAAAATCTTAAAAAAAAAAAGACAAATACTCTGTCACTCCATGTATATGAGTTATTAGGTTAAGGGATCAAAAGCACAGACACGGGTGTTAAGGAGGGCACATATTGCATGGTGCACTGGGTGTTATACGCAAATAATGAATCATGGAACACTACATCAAAAACTAAGGATGTACTGTATGGTGATTAACATAACATAATAAAAAAATTATTAAAAAAAAAAAAAAGCACAGACATGGAAAGTAGAATGGTGGTTACCAGAGGGTGGTGGGAGTGATTGGGAGCTATTGTTTATTGGACGCAGAAATTCTGTTTGAAAAGATGAAAATGTTCTGGAAAAGAATGGTGATGATGGTTGTACAACATTGTGAATGTACCGGATGCCACTAAACCATACCCCTACAAATGGTTAAAATGGTAAATTTCATTTTATGTGTATTTTACTACGATTTTTTTTTTAAAGCCCATGTTCAAATTCTGTGAATTGTCCCAATAATGTCTTTTATATCTTTCTCCCTCTGGCCCACGATCCAGTCCAGGATCACATATTTCACATATTGCATTTAATGATCATGTCTTATGAGAGTGACCGCTTCATTCCTGCTCGCCTGACTTTCTGGTTTTAGCACTGAAAGTCCCAAGTCCCAGGAGACCATTCAGGCTCTTCTCTTTAGTCTCCTTTGATGGGTAACAGTTCTTCAGCCTTTCTTCATCTTTGCCATCTTTAAAGAAATCAGTCCAGTTATTTCATAGGCTGTCTCTCAGTTTGATTTTCCTTCATGTTTTCCCAGGTGACATATTTCTGGCTGGCATACTATGTGAGTAATGTTGCGCACTCCGGGAGTATGGCGGCTGGAGGCATATCTGCCCAGCGTTGGTTTGTTAGTTTTGGTCATGGTCAAAGTGTGGTACAGTTTCACAATCATGTACCTGCTACTTTCCTCCCCATACACACTTAAACTAGTACAGCATAGACGTGCTCCTTGAAACCCGAAAGAGCCCAAGCAGAAGCTAAACATTTTATAGGAAAGATTTGATAGCATCTTTGCACTTGACAAAAGCATTTTGGGATCCCCTTTCCATTGTCTTCGCAGAGCGCAGAAAACCGCTTTTTTTCTCACTCCCTCCCTCCTTGGCCACTTTAGGTTTTTGAAGAAAAAGAATTTTTTAAATGCAAATATTTCTGGACGACTCCTTCCTTTTAAAAAATCATCGCGTTACTGGTGAAGAAAGCATGTCTTTGTGTTTGAGTTCTGTACTTTGGCATTCATCCTCAAAGTGAAGATGCTTGTGTTGGGAAAGGCAACTATTTCTGTGTGGCAGAGATCTTTACCCTTCTTTATCGACTGCCCTGACTGCCACCAGAGTTTGCTGTAGACTTCGTTAATGATTAGTTCCAATGAACATAACTTCTTTATTAATTACCCAATCAGGCAACCAGTGAACTCTCCAAAATCACTAGCAATCATGGGAGGCAGAGTTTTGGGGAAAGAGGTAGATGAGCAAAGGTCTCTGAGCTATTTGAAGGACACAGAAGCCTTCGGATGCTGGGAGCGCTGTGACCTTGAATCTAACCACAGCCTTTATCACGGTCTAAACATGCCACAGAGTCTCTTTATTTATTATGTTTTTTGCCTCTCTGTGCTAGAAAGAAGAAATCCCCTTAAAGCCGTGGATCTTTTTTGTTGTTGATATTCACTGACAGTGCCGCCAGCCCCACAGTGTGGAATTAAGTTTTGTCAAGTGAATGAATGAATCTGTTCATAAATATAATTAATCTAATTAATGCCACTGACTTGTACACCTAAAAATGGCTAAAGCAGTGTTATGTTGTATGTATTTTGCCACTCAAAAAGAAGTTAAAAGAAAAAGTCATCTGACATGGATAATGCTGGATTGCTGCTGTATTTGAAATAATTTCAGTAGATCAGCTCTACTCAGGAAGCAGCCCAAACCAGGTCCTTCTCCCAAGAACCAATGGAGGATCAGTCAGTTTCAAAGCCCCTTGACCCAAGTTTTAAGTGTTTAGTTCTTCTGAGAGGCTGGGAAAGAGAAAGAATAGCAATTCCTTTTAGTTTATCAACTTACTGCCACGTGCCCTCCCTCCAGGCGCCCTCACTCTCATTCCCACCAGCGATTGCCTTCTACGCTTCTCAGAGGAAAAGGCAGGAAAAAATATTAACATGCATTTTTCTGCCAGTATTCCTGGTCACCCATCTTCAGCTGAGTACCTAGGTGCTGGGGCAAGAGGGAAGTGAAGACAGTGCCCCCTCGGATAGCATTCCATTCTCTGCTGTTCTCGGATCCCCTTCCCCCAGCGGGGAAGAATCCACGTTGGCCATCGATGAAACCTAAAAAGCACAGGCTGGAGAATTACAGCTCAGGGACGTTCCGTGAGATAGAAGGAACAGGGGAAGATGGAGCGACATTAATCATCTGCACTGGGGAATTCCCTGCACTAGTGTTCACAAAATGCTTTATGCTCTGCAGATAAGTGTACAGGCTCCGCAAAGCAGAACGTGCAAATGGCTCCTGGTAAAATCAATTACAGATCAAAGCTAGTTTTCTTCGCCCTTCAAACTATCTAGTTTGCTTTTTGAATATTTGAACCCTTTTGTACAAGTCATGACTATGACACAAATTTCAATACACGATACCCTTTACCAACAGGTCCTGACTTAGAAAAAAACTGTCCCCCCAACACTGACTCTTCTCTGATGTTTGGAAGGAAAAGAGAGACTTGAGAGGGTTGTTAATTAATACAAGGCTTCAAAAATAGAATGCCAGGAATATGTTGGGTGCTCAATTTAAAAACTCTTCCATTGAGTTTAATACCTAAGTCAATGAGCCAATGGAAATTGAGGAAATAATAAGGAATGGGATTCGGAAAAGGCAGCAGTGGTATCTGCCATCATTCACGAATCTGCCTCCCGTGCAAATGTAGATTCAAATGACAATGCCACTAACAGATATTGGATACCGACTTTGTACTATTTTAAGTGTTTTTACACATTTTATCTATTTGAGTTACAGTCATATCTATGTCTATCTGTATAGATTAGAAAATCACTGAACTCAGGGCACCTGGGTGGCTCAGTAGGTTAAGCATCTGCCTTTGGCTTAGGTCGTGATCCCAGGGTCCTGGGATACAGTCCCGCATCTGGCTCCTTGCTCAGCGGGGAGCCTGCTTCTCCCTCTTCCTCTGCCTGCCACTCCCCCTGCTTGTGCTCTCTCACACTCTCTCTATGTCAAGTAAATAAATAAAATCTTAAAAAAAAAAAAGGAAAAGAAAATCACTGAACTTTTCTTGATGATTTGGTTCTCAGCTAAGCAGTTTTCTCTCTCCACTCTTTTTTTCTTTTCTGTTCTTTGAATTACAGATACAAGAAGCCGTTCTTTACTGCAATACTACTGCTTCTAAGACTCAGGCACATTTTTCAGTATTCTAACAAATAGAAAATGTGTGCTTTTGCTGAAAGGCTATACAGTTAATTATATCAAACTCTAAGCCAATATTTTTAATAACTATATTTTATTGTAACTATAAATTCTAGTTAGAACATCACTACTGTATTTAGTTTAATTGCATGTTTTATTTCTGAGTTGCAATACAAATACTGGGTTTAAGCTAGAACTGTTTTGGAAGTGGGCAGAAAGTTTGCAAAAGGGGGTCAGGATGAGATCAACCAATGGAATCAGACTCTTATAAGAATGGAATATTCAACTCACCCCCTCACTCCTAACAAACTCAAGGCAGCTTTTCCAACTTTCTTGGTAAAAAGCGTCACTGAGCACAACAACATTATGTGAATTATTCCAGAACGTAATAAACTCGATCAACATTAGCAGTATATCATTGATAATTTTCATTCCAGGAAAAACAATTTAAAGAACATTAGAATGAGAATAACATTTTTAAAAGCATCATACTAGGGATGCCTGGGTGGCTCAGTCGGTTAAGCATCCGACTCTTGGTTTCGGCTCAGCTCATCGTCTCAGGGTCATGGGTCAAGCCCTGCTTCAGGCTCCATGCTCAGTATAGAGTCTGCTCAAGATTCCCTCTCCCTCTCCCTCCCTCTATTCCTCTCTGCACACCCCCCCAACCCCGCACCTCTCACACTCTTTCTCTCTCTCAAATAAATAAATAAATAAAATCTTTAACAGCAAATAAATATATAAATAAAAATTAAAAAGCATCATACTAAATAACACACATAGATCGCTGCTATATGGCTTATTCAATAATATAAGCCCACTCAAAAATGTGCATATACTCCCTTATATTTGGGGACTATCTCATTGTTGTAGTTCCTAACCCAGTGACCACAGTGGATAACTGTTGTTAGAAGTTATTGACCAGTGCTTCTGCAGGTGTAGATGAATAGGTAAATTTTAGGAGAAGATGGATGATCTTGTGTATGTGGGCCATAAGAAAATGTAAATTTATCATAGAAGAAGGGATTGGAGCATGAAACTCTGAATTTCCAGAGTTCATTCTAACACGTATTAATTGTATGCTCTTATGGAAGTTCATGTTCGATTTGGAAGGACAGGGATAAAAATATTACTTGCCTTCTATCAGTGTTACAGTGTTTTGAGGATAAGCGATAGGGAAACACATTTTCTACAGCGAAAATACCATAGATACATTAGTTATAATAATAAATGTTTTTAGCAAGATTCCAATTTTAGTTCCCATTTAAATTTTTTATTTAAAAGTCAGTGTCCAAATCCTCATTTTAAAAATCAGAAAAACAGATTATGAGGAAAAAAAGAAAAATCATCCATAGTCCTATTGTCTTTCTTCACCCTTAAGTCCTCACTCAAATAGCACATTTTCAGTGAGGCTTTTCAAGCATCACGTTAAAAATATTGCTGCAAATTGTTGTACCTTCACCTTCACACACAAACACAGGGCACTAGTATATAGCATTTCAAGACGTGTGCTCTACTATTTAATTGATTTATTTATGTATTGTCTCTGTCCCTCCAGAGGAATTTGAGTTCCATGAACACAAGCTTCCATTTGGCTCAATGTTTATCCCTAGCCCCTGTCTGTTGTCAGCATTGAATGAGTACTTGTATAAGTCAGTGACTGCAAGCACAAGGACTAGCAACACTCAGACGTGCTTCTTCTCCTGGTTTAAAATTTTTGAGGTAGTGAGCTTTGTGATTTTTAACGTAAAGAAAAACAGAGTAACATTTATTAAATGTGAAGCACTGTGTTAAGGATTTTACATACTTTTTTTTTTTTTCATTTGATCCACCTACAACCCTGAGAGAGATCATCCCTGGTTTACAGATGAGAAAACCAAAGTCTCAAAGCATGAAGCAATGTGCCCAACGTCTGGCTTCTAGGAAGCCGAATCTGACTTCAAATCAAAGTGTGACTCTAAAGTTTCTGTGCCTTCACTGCACCGTTGTGCTGTATAGTTGTGCTCTTGCTATATATTTATTCTTATCTATCTTCCCCCATTTAACTTTGTATCTGAAGTATTTCCTCATGTTCCCACGCTTCGTTTCCTATTTTAATGGCTAAAGCTCACTGTATAAATGAAGACCCTCATAGAGCAGTAGTACACAGTGGCGGAAGATCGTAAATGTTTATCATGCAAGTGTTTGGTTATGACCTTTCCTAAAAAATCATATTTAAGCTAACCTCTGCCCTTTTGTCCAGAAGCCCCTCCCCACCCCATCTACCTACTCAAATTTGTGTATGTTGGGATTCTCGGACTCAACCTAGCTGCTCAAGCCTGTCGTTTAGCAGGGGCTGTTTATGAGGGAACACTGCATCGGCTCACAGATCTGCAGCTGAACAGGTAAGCCTTGGAACAGATGCGTCCCCTGGACTCTGGCGATCAGGGATCTCTTGCCTTCTCCTGCCTTTGCATCTCTGCCTGTGGGCATCATCTCTCAGACCAGCTTCCACTGGGGGCGAAGACATAGCTGCCTCGGGTGCAAATCCTTGCAGCTTTCTGACGAATAGAAAAAGGAATATCTTTCTCCAGCTTGGGTTTAAAAAATATTGGTAAAAAGACATTGATGGACGTGGCTGGGGCCTTGTGCCTACCCAGGGACCATCAGTGTGCCCAGAAGAATGGCCAACAGTGACCAGCTCAGTGTGGGCCACGTCACTTTCCTCTGAAGGGCTTCATGGTTAGTAGCCCCACGTGGTTGGAAGAAGCGTTCCCCCAGAAAACGTCTGTTCTGGACAGGCAAAACACTGAATGCCCCACTACAGGATCAGGTCAAGCCATGCTTTTCCCCTTAACTGCTTCAGGCCGCGTTCATTCATCCTGAGAAAAGCTTCATGGAGCACCCATCGTGCAGTGGGCACTGCCGGGATCTGGAGACAGCCATTTATGCTTCTGTCAGTCATCAAATGTTTATCCAGAGGCTCCGTTGCCGGGCAGAGTGCTAGGGTGCTGGGGTGCAGCGGTGAGGAAGACTGACAGGTCTCCGCGCTCTCCCAGCTTACATCCCACCGGCACAACACTCAAGAAACAGATAAATGAAACAATCCTTGGTCATGGGAAGAAATGGGCATGGTGCCATAAGAGGACAAGGAGGGTCTGCATGGGGATGGGGGTGGGCTTAGGATGATGAAGGCTGGCCCCGCTGAAGAACTGATCATAGAGAAAAGTACTCAACACAGTGTCCCCTGCTGAATCCCTCACATGCCTTACCAAGGACACTGAAGAGTTGCTTAGCTGGAAGGGAAACTAGGAAAATGAGTATCTAGCTTAGTATAAAAATAAAGGAGATTTTTTGAAAATTAAGACCTGCAGGTTAAAAGAGGTCATAAACTCCCATATGAGTTTTGGAAAAAACACATCATTTAGCGGTCATTAAGAAAAAATGTGTTGACCATAGGAACTGCAAAGTTCACAAGGCTTCAATACACATTTCAAAACAAGCCTAAGAAATAACAATCAAATGTGTCATTTCTATACAACTCATTCAAAAACAAACCCACAACAAAAGGGGAAAAAAATAAGGCTGTTTTGCAGGCCACATACCTAAGCACCAAAGAACCTAAAGTCTCCTCTGAAAATCTGATGGGCGTGTTTACTTCTTTGCAAAGATCTTTTCCCCTGAATAGATTGTTTCTGTGAGTAACAAATATATAAAGAAAATTAAAATTTTTATTTCAAGATTGCTCTGTACACATGCATGGTATTTAACCACATAGTGTCTGAACACGCTCTCTCTACACACACACACACGCACATGCATACACACGAGTGCGCGCATGCGCGCACACACACGTAAACCTACCTATGTACGTAAAGTCTGGGCTGTGTGGAAAGGGCAGGGATTTAGTGAGATAGAACTAGGTCCCAGGGCGCCTGGGTGGCTCAGTCAGTTGAGCGTCCAACACTTGATTTCCGTTCAGGTCATGATCTTGGGGTCATGAGATAGAGCCCCGCATCTGTCTCTGCGCTCAGTGTGGAGTCTGCTTGTTCCTCTCTGTCCCCTCGCTTGCTCTCTCTCTCAAATTTTAAAAAAAAATATTTAAAATCTTAAAAAATTTAAAAAAGGCAAAAACAACTAGGTCCAAATTCTGGTTCTACTACTATTAGCTGTGTGATTTTGAGCAAGTTACTTAACCTTTTAAGACCCCATTTTTCATCTGTGAAATGGAGATAATACTAGCAGCTTGATAGGGTGTTCTGGAATTTTCATAAGTAAGATGTGCGTTGAGTGCTAAGCAGTATGTGGAATACAGTAGGCACTCAAGAAACAGTATTTATTATTATTTTTAGAAGTCAATATATTACTAAACTGGGACATGACAAAATCTCATTTTGACTACTCTTGTATTCCATGAAAGAGCAAATCTAATTTATTTTATTTGTTAATGATTCTGATCACACTTGAAATATTAGTTGAATGGTACTTAACTATTTCATTAATATATGAGGAATAGATATATCCATGAAATAATTTAAAAAGGTTAACAGTGTTTTTCTGTTCTTTCTTCTATAGACCAGAACAGACAAGGGATAAATTTTATTCATGTGTAAATGGAAGACCCAACTAATATTCCATCAAACCAGCCCCTTCAGAGGTTGGAGGAACCTTGACCATCCCTGTGAATGCTGTTGCCTCCCCTGTATGTCTGGCTCACTTCCACATCTGTGATCTGGGTCAGCGTGCTCTGTGACTGGACTGACCGTCACCTCCACTCATCTAAATCCCACTTTTCTCCTTACCTCATTACTCATTCCATCTGCCATCATTGCTCTGGTTTTAAGGAAAAGAGACTTCACAGTTCTGTGGTTCCACCAGCAAGCATTTCCATTCTGGTTGGACACCAGCCAGGGCAGGTCACAGAGGGCCCCTCGGGAGCCTGGGTTATTTTGTCTGAACCCGAGGCTGCATTAGGATTTTGAGCATTCCAGTTCCACCGACTCTCACCAATGCCTCTCACCTGTTTTCCCAAACCATTTATCAAAATGTAACGTAAACCTCAAGACCCAAGACCCTGTAGGTGAGAGAAATGTATTTCAGAATATGCTTTCTAGGTACGCCTGAGTGGCTCAGTCTGTTAAGCATCTGCCTTTGGCCCACGCCAGGATCCCAGGGTCCTGGGATCCAGTCCTACATCTGGCTCCTTGCTCAGCAGGGAGCCTGCTTCTTCCTCCGCCTCTGCCTGACACTCCCCCTGCTTATGCTCCTTCTCCCTCTCTCTCTCTGAAAAATAAAGTCTAAAAAACAAAACAAAACAGAATATGCTTTCTAAGAAGGAAATCCTGCCATTTGCAACAACATGAATAGACTTAAGGGCATTATGCTAAGTGAAATAAGCCAGAGAAAAACAAGTAGTGCTTGGTATCACTTCTATGCAGAATATAAATAAAAAGTCAAAAACAACAACAGCAAAAAGAATATTCTTTCTACTTGTTCCTTCCTTACAGGAAGTCTCAATCCCGTCTGCTTCTGCTTTAGGTTTCAAAACAGAATCACCACACTGTTTCCTTTTTTTTTTTTTTAAGATTTTATTTATTTATTTGAGAGTGAGAGAAAGCATGCACACACGGGAGAGCATGAGGGCGCGGGGTGGGGGGAGGTTGGCAGAGCGGGGAGCAGCAGAGGGAGAGGGATGAGCAGACTCCCCGTGGAGCAGGGAGTCCAACAGTCCAACGAGGGGCTGGATCCCAGGACCCCAGGATCATGATCCATGCTGAAGGCAGACGTTTAACCTACTGAGCCACCCAGGCGCCCCACCACCTCATTTCTTAGTGCAATTTTGTTACACATATTTAACAAACTGTATATTTTCAAGTGCAATTATTATGCATAAATATGGTATAAAAAATGCATTTTGCCAAGCAGAGTGACCACAGTGTTTTGCAACCATGTTGAATGATCACTATCTACCATGAGTTGGCAGCATCGGGGGGTCTCCCTGGGGAAGAAGGCAGCTTACTGGTCCCCAAGAGGCCTCTGAGATGACATTTTTTTGGTAGTTTCACAAAGGTCATGATTCTGAACCTCAGTTGGGAGGGTCCGTCCACAAACTAGACCTTCAGAATGTATGCCTGAAATGCACATTCAGTGAAATACTCACATGAGATGAACTTGTAAACCAAAATGCCAGTGCATTCATTTTAAAATGGGGGCTACCCTTTCCGGCAAGATACAGGTGACCTGCGTCTCATTCAGATACCACACCCCGGTTCCTATGGACATATACCTGGAGAACTGGATCAGTCATCGAGACCACTGCTGTGTGAACATGGAATTAAGAGAAGTAGATTGTCTTGAGGACTATTTCACAAAGGCCATGATGAGACCCTGACCAAGAATAGCCTTGCATCCTTGGTCAAACATCATCCTATGGGTGATTATACCTATCTAGGGGCCAGAAGGATTGTGGCATGGGCTCACAATGCCAAATTTTCCCTTGCAGGATGACAACAGCTGGTACTTCCACGTGGTGGTGCTTACCACGTGGCCAATCACTGTTCCAGGCATCTTATCCATTAACTACCTTAATTTTTAGAACAAATCTTTGAGATTTTTGTTATTAATAGTTCCATTTTATGGATGGCAACACTGAGCCACAAAGGGGGTGAATAACTTGCTAAAAGTTGCCTCATGAATTAGGTGGTAAAGTTGGGTTTGTAGGTTGCCTGGCTCCAGAGTCCATGGTTTATTTTGTATTTTTTTTTTAAGATTTTATTTATTTATTTATTTATTTAGGAGAGAGAGAACAGAGTGAGAGAGAGCACATGGCGGGCGGGGGGCAGAGGGAGAGGGAGAAGCAGACTCCCGGCTGAGCAGAGAGCCTGACGTGGGGCTCCATCCCAGGACCCTGGGATCATGACCTGAGTCAGAGGCAGATGCTTAACCGACTGAGCCACCCAGGTGCCCCCAGAGTCCATGCTTTAAACCGTTAGGCTATACCACCTCTCGAACGCTGGGTCTATGCACACGCGTTGCTATTGCTACCTCTCGTCGGCTTCATTGATTATTTCATATGCTATTTGACCCCATCCTCTATAGATCTGACTCCTTCTAATGCTATGTCACTGAACTCTTTTTCTTAAGAAGTGTATATATGTGTCCATATATATACCCATGTATTTCTACAGGAAAATAGTATATATACATAGGTGTGTGTATAAAATCTTTACTGTTGCCTCCGTGTATACCAACAGACATGAGCAAAACCATGCTCATGTGGACTGGCGGCCAGGACAGGAACTCTGTTCTATTGAATTCGACAGCCTGATCATAGCTTTTAAAATAGGATTCGGCCTATACTTAATCTCTCTCCAAAAAAGGAAATATTTAGTTTCTGGGAGGTGTTTCGTAGTTACAGCAAGAAGTATTAGAAATGAAGGAGGAATGTGCACTGGGCTCGTGTTGAAATGTGCTGCCATGGTCAGAGGCAGCTGCCCCCAGCCGAGCTTCGGGCCGCTCACCCAGGCCACACAGTCTGGCTCCCCACCAGGGCCTGGGTAGGGCTGGACTCTCTTCCTCTGATCAGATCCTGATTCACAGAGATTGTTTTAAAACTGCTATAATTTCGAGGAAGATTCCCTTGTTACTTTGTTTTCAAAAAACCTAATTTTAAAAAACGATAAATTAAAAACTCCTGCGATTCCAAAGCCTAAATGTGCAAAAGGTTACATAGTGCGAAGTCTCTCCTACTCCTAAAACCCCTGACAGCTGGTTCCCCTCCCGGGAGGCAGTGATCAGTTCTTTATTTATCCTCTCAGAGATATTCTATTATCCTTTTTTTTCCTGTCGTATCTTTTCCCTGGAGATACGTATTTGAGACTTTTTATCTTGTTTGGCAATGCTTTCCTCTCTTTGTTTCCCATTCTTCTTCAAGTAGACAAGGTCAGCCTCCCCTGTGGACTTGCTTTCAAATACCAACTTGCAGTTAGTTGATAGTGGTGTTATTCCCTTTCCAACTCTGGTTTCTAGCTCTAGCTAGGAAGAAGTTGGCAGTGACAGCTGGTGGTCCCAGTCACCTTCTGATGAATGATGGATGGGACCAGGAGGGGCAGCCGTTCCCTAATATCATTAATTGCAAGATTTTTGCAAGCTCAAAAATTATAAGAACTGACAGTTGCCTCCAACTGTTACCAGCTGTTAATTTGGCTGAGGCGGTAGGGATCTGACTCTCCTTCAGCAAACAATCTGGGACAGTGGCTGGCTCACTATATACCTTCCTTTACAGCCTCTGTGACCCTCGATTCTGAATTTCTTAGGCCTAAAAATAATATCCTAAGCCCATTCCTGAGTCCCCACATCAATCACTAGCTGTGTGACCTTGTAGAAATAAGCTTGGTCCTCGGTTTCCCATCTGCACCATGGAGGGACTGGATGAAATGATCTCTCTGCTTCTAACTCCATAATTTCCATAAGAATGGAGTCAGTTGGGGCGCCTGGGTGGCTCAGTCAGTTAAGCATCTGCCTTCAGCTCAGGTCAGGATCCCAGGGTCCTGGGATTGAACCCCGCATCATTGGTCTCCCTGCTCTGTGGGGAGCTGGGTTCTCCCTCTGCCTCTGCCTGCTGCTCCCCCTGCTTGTGCTCTCTCTCTGTCAAATAAATGAATAAAAATCTTTAAAAAAAAAAAAAAAGAATGGAGTCAGTTGTTAAATGGTGAATGCCATCCCAGTCCTTGTCTTTCCCCCCCAAAGTACCTGGAACTTGAGGGAGTGAAAAATGCAAGCATGGTCTTAAAGCAGTGATGTGTCCCTGCATTTCTAGTACAGCTGCTAAGGGGATTCTGCTCTCTGCTACCGTTGCGCTGGAGGGTTCCAGAGCTGCATGTCTCATGGATGCCAAAAAATTCTTCCCTAATCCTACATACTGGCATGCATTTTTAAAAATCATTTTAAGTTATTATGAACACAGCATCAATTTTTTTTAAGTATAGAAAGGTAGTAGAAAAAGGAGAATCTCCTCTTTTTAAACTGCACCTGTGTATATCTCATCACTGTGTACCCAGTTAATAACTGTCCCCCAACATGAATGTCACTTTGCATCATGAGAGTCACCAGAGTGGCAGCTTTGAGCTGTGCTTGGCAGAGACACGTCTCTCTGGGACAGGCCAACTCAGCTGCTTGTGACAAAGCTTGGCAAGTGACAATACATTGGGGCGTCACCCTTCTGTGTTATAAAACTCAGTTTTGTCAGGTGTCTGAGGGGTCGGTTTCTCAGGACCCAGCTACACCAATCAAACTCCCAAGACACTGATACGCTCACCAGATTGAGAATGTATCTGTAATGGGAAATGTCCTTTCTCCAGAACCAGGACACTCGGGTCTGCTGTGTAGGCAACAACCACCCCGAGTCAAGGTGCCTGGGGAAAAACTCTTCATCAGAAGATTTGAGGAGCATGGAGGGAGTGAAAGGTAGCGTACACAGGCCCTGAATAAGATGGACGATTCCTACTCCACAAGAGAGATTCCAGAAATACCAGCCTCTCCCATTTGGCTCATTTATTCCTTCAGCAAATCTTTATCAAGCCCATCAGCAAATTTACTAGCACTATGGAAGCTGACGTTTCACCGCCCCTCACTTGCTAGGGCCCCTCTCAAGACCCACTCAACACATTCATATGTTTTTGTAAAATTTGCCGAAGTAGGTATTTTAAATGCAATCAATGAAGACTTCCATCGCTTTGCAGTCCTACTTCCCAGGCACGCTTCTTGAGGAGGGTGGCATTGGAGTTGTCACGGGCATTTTTAGGATCTGGCAAAGGAGCAGTTGACTTGCAGATCGATTTTGTGTGGGTTTAGTGGCTCGCAATCCCTTCTGTAAATAGTTTAGTCATTGCCGGCTTCCCCACATCGGAATAACATCTGGGAATGCTTCAACAGCCCCGTGAGCCGGCTTGGCCAGCCATGAGACATGCAGGTGCCAAGCTGGGAGTCCCATTACAGCATGAACAGGGCCTGTTGCATGAAAGCACGTGGAGAGCGGAAGAGAAGGGAGGTTTCAAACATACAATCTGAAGCGAGCCCATGGAAAATTCTTCCAGTCTTCATGCATGTGAAATTGTAAGTAGAAAATTTAGTTATCACTAGTTCCTATTCAAAATGAAAGGTTTTCCCATCAGGAATAGACTGAATTATGCAGTACATACAATTATAAATGTCATACTTTTTTTTTTTCTTGACAGAAATGGAGCAAAATAGAACCCATTGGAATCCATGTATTTGTAAGGTAGTGTTGTAAACTCTAAGTACATCTGTTTGGAAAGTTGAGTATTTTTTTTTTAAGATTTATTATTATTATTATTATTTTTAGAGAGAGAGAGAAAGTGTTTGTGCACGGGGTGGGGGGGAGGACAGAGGGAGAGGGAAGAGAATCTCAAGCAGGATCCGCACTGAGCCCAACCTGGGGCTCAATCTCATGATCCTGAGATCGTGACATGAGCCAAAATCAAGAGTTAGATTCTTTTTTTTTTTTAAAGATTTTATTTATTTATTTGACAGAGATAGAGACAGCCAGCGAGAGAGGGAACACAAGCAGGGGGAGTGGGAGAGGAAGAAACAGGCTCATAGCAGAGGAGCCTGATGTGGGGCTCGATCCCATAACGCCGGGATCACGCCCTGAGCCGAAGGCAGACGCTTAACCGCTGTGCCACCCAGGCGCCCCTGAATATATTTTCTTATTCCATTTGTCTTTCTCTATAATAGTTTGTAAGTTATACGCTCTATTTCCATTCTTTTGGTGGCTGTACAGGATATTTTAGGTTGTATCCTTAACTTAACTAAAGTCCAGAATGTGTCAATAGCTTTACTTTCCTCTCAACACAAGAACCTTTTCCACATTCTATTTCTAATCACTCCTTGACCTATATGCTATTGCAGATGTGCTTTTATTTTATATTTATTTTTTACCTAACAAGACCTTGTTGTTATTATTATATACATTATTTTATATATGTTTTATTTTATATATATACACACATAATAAAATACACATATATAATAATAAGTCGTACATATATATATTACCACTTTTTTTTTCCTCTTTATCTCTTCTCACATCTCAGACTTCCCCTTGGGGATTATGTTACTTCTGCTTGAAATATATTCTATAGAATTTCCTTCAATAAATTGGCAAACTCTCTTAATTCTTGAAAGGTACTTTTTGGTAGCTGTATAGTTTTTGGTTGGTCGTTTTCTCTCAACCCTTTAAAGATATTATTTTACGACTTTCTGACATCTACTTTTACTGGTGAATCTAGTTTTTATTCCTTTGAAGATAATTTTTTTTTTCTCTCCATCCCCTTTTAAGATCTTCTCTTTCACTTTGCTGTTCCTCAGTCAAACTGTATGTCAAAGTATGAGCTTGTTCAAAAATGTGTTTATCTTGCTTAGGATTCTTAAAAACTGACAGCAAAACAGTCAAGGATTGAAATTAGGAAGACAGTTGGGGGTCAGATTATGAAAGGTTTTGAAAGTCATACTCAGGAGTTGGGATTCTATTCTGTAGCACAGTGGTCGTCCAACATTGTAGCTGTGCACATAATATAAAAAATTTTGGAAAGGATGTATTCTCTTGCACATATTTAAGTTGACCTGTATGATTTTCATCATAAGGTTAAAAAATATATTTCTTGCTAATAAGAAAAAGGATATATTAAATATTTTAAAAACTAAAATAAGGTGAGGACTGACTAAAATTGGAATACATTTTATGGTATCCCTTCACTATATCATATTTGATAAATACTTGAGTGTGATTATACGCTACTTGAAATATATTTGTGTGCTTCTCGAAAAAGCATTCCAGTAAACATAAATCACATATAAACTTTACACATCAGTTTTATTAAACATGTCTTTAAAATGTTTTCTTTAAAACATTACCGTTTCACTTAAAACAATAAAGAATTATTTACCTATATGCTGCTTCAAATGTTTTGAGTTTAGACCATTTCCCAGTATGAGATCAATACTGTTTCTAACTTCGAGCTTTATCCTTAACAGAGCTATGTGTAAGACACAAAAAGGCAGAAAGACCCACGGTGTTTGATTAATCATTAAGGAGGCTTCCCCGAAACCAATTGTCATTGCAGTAGTGCAAACAGATACATCGAGGTCTAAACAAATTCTACAACGTGACCGTGGTGTTAGTTTCCACCTATGAGAATTTCTCCCTCCCTCGCGCCCTCTCTCTTTCTCCTGTATGTAAGCAGAACTGGATACCCCATGTCTATGTTTTGGAAAGTTTAACGCGTATTTTATGATTAAGTGTTAACTATCATCAGTGATAGGTTGTATACTTGATCATAGACTAACCATTCAGCAATTGGGGGAGGTACAGAAGAGAGACCAGAACATAAGCAGAAGAGCTAGACTGCCTGGGTCCAAACCCCAGTTTTACCCCAAATTAGCTCTGTGAACTTGGGTAATTTTCAAAACCTCTCTATGTCTCAGCTTCCTTGTCAGAAGTGAGAGGATTAAAATGATATTTACCTCAGACAATTATTTTGAGGTTTAAATGAAGAGCCCCGTTTCCTCACCCGTAAATGGTCTCTTTCCCACACAGTGGTTGTAGGAATTCAATGAGTTATGGGCATACAGTGTTTAGCACCAGGGCCTGATTTGTGGTAGGGAAATAGCAAGTAAGGAAATAAATCTGTCTTAAGAATACAAAATCAAATGCTCATTTTACTTTCACACATCATATTACATCTGGGAACGTGGGGGCTTAACACCCTGTCCTGAGAGTACGTATGCCGACAGAGAGATAGGCAAGGCACTAACTTTGAAAATTCCCTTGACAGCTTTGTATTGCTTTGCCCAAATTACCAAATGAATATAGTGGGAAAGGATAGTAAAAATATACAGAGACTTAAGTGATTTTCTAACTTTTTAAATAGAGCACATCTAGCTTTTAGTACTCTTTTCAACTCAATTATAGAAATGCAATAGCAATGCAGTTTCTCCATTTTTATCTCATATTCATTCTCTGGTTTACTTCTAACTTGTTGAGAGTAAACATGCAACGGTAAGACACTAAATCACTTATTAAAATCTAATCATCTTTTTAATCATGTCCAAAAAAACACCAGGGTTACATGGTCTAGATCCTAAATGGCATTCAACTGGGTTTACATAGCATTCAGATAAAGAAAATACAAATAAAACATAAAACATCCAGATTAAAAAATAAAGGAGTTGGTCAATTATCCATATTTTTCATAAAACACCCAAATAATTAAATATTTAGAAACGTCTAGAGGATTGACTGAATTTTTCACTTTTTATTTAGACATTTATCATAATTGTGAAGACATTCACTAATGAACATACACTGAAGCTGGTTCTGAATTTTCGAGGTATTCGATGTAAGCTATTTCTGCCTAGTTAATTTCCCTTACCTTCAAGCTAGACATAATGTTGAACATTACAGCGGGCAGCTATACCATTTGATTGCCCGGAGCCACTCTTTATTTGGAGAACTGCCCCTTTGCACTTTATTAGAGCTTGGTGGGGCTCTGTCATGCACTCTCCCCCTATCATGATGACAAATAAATAAACTAGCCCTGGCTAATCGAAGTAATCCAACTCTCCAGGTAAAGTGATTGGTTCAGGACACATAACCTAAGATGATCCAATCAAAGTTCTTCTCTAGGAAGGACTTTTTCAACCAGAGCCAGATGTGTGAGGCTGGAAAGATGTTCATCTGGAATGCTATCTTCTCATCTGTAGAAGTCGATGAGGTCCACACACCAACAGAAGTTCTGGGAGATGAGAAGAGAGGCCTGATTATATTGTTCAGGCCTGTAGATTTAGTTCAAGTTTGACACTGGGTCCTCACATCCCCACACATAATTTGAGTTGGGGGTGCCTGGCTGACTTAGTTAAGTGTCCCTGACTCTTGATTTTGGCTCAGGTCATGATCTCAAGGTTGTGGGTCTCCATGCTCAGCAAGGAGTCTGCTTGAGATTCTCTCTCTCCCTCTCCCTCTTCCCCTCTCCTCACTCACTCTCCCTCTCCCTTTCTCTCTCTCCCTCTCTCTAAAATAAGTTAATCTTTTTGAAGAAAGATAATTTGCATTGGGTTTATGGCACTTGCCACTGAAGAAGTGCTGATAAGTGCAGACATCTTTCTAATTTATTCACAGATGCAATCATTCACCATGAAAATGAATATATTACAATAAAGCACATTAAAAGCATGGTCCACATGTCACTTGAACCCAGGCAGTATAGCAAAGCAGTTGAGAGCCTAGACTCTGGAGTCAAACTGTCTGCCTCCCTGCAGATTACATATCATCTGGGGCTGAGAGGGGCTGCCTGTCGATGAGAAACACGTGCCTCCAGGTGTTGTAGGAAGGCCCTCACACCCCATGGACCAGGGCTGATAGCCATTTATCATCACAAGAACACTGCCATCTTTCTTAGAAGTATGTTATGAGAAATGTCAACTATCTCTTGTGTCTCTCTCTGTACCAGCATTTGGAAGAGAAAGGTAGAACCGGAGAACCAAGAAACACAGGAGTGAGCCTTTTTCTCTGTGGCTGAGAAGAATATTCCTACAGGTTGTGCTTGTAAGGAAAGAATACAATCAAACCATCACTGTGAATCATTGCGTTCATTTTCACCACCTTCTTGGGTGTTTGCCACCCTGGCTTAACGGTTGCCTGTCCCATAATATGTTTCCCAACACTGCCTGAATATTTTCACTTATCTGTTAATGCTGCTTGAAATGTAGAGATTCATTTGGGTTAAGAAGCATTCCATATTTAGGTACCAACCCCCACGGGAAGGTTAGCATGAGAGCACTGTCTTCAGTATTAGACTGCCTGGATTCAAAGGCCAACTCTATCACTGACGATAGCGTACTGACCTTGGGCGAGTTATTTCACCTCTCTGTGCCTCGGTTTTCTCATTTATGGAATGCAAATAATAAAAGCCCCTCCCTCTCAGGATTGTTGATGATCTAAAGAGGTGATGTGTTCATGGAACAGTGCTAGGCACACAGCTCTCCTTGTGCATCAGCTCTCCTTGTGCTCTCCTTGTGCTTAAGTGTTCACAGCTCATTTAAATCAGATCTCCTTCTGTCTCGCTAGTCTAGCNGTGCTTAAGTATCAGCTCTCCTTGTGCTTAAGTGTTCACAGCTCATTTAAATCAGATCTCCTTCTGTCTCGCTAGTCTAGCTGAGGCTACGTCACTGAGGGAGCCGAGGGTGGGGGAGCTGGCGACCAGCTGAGTAGCAGCTGGGGATGGGGGTGGGAGAGGAGTCGGGAAGCGGGGACTGGAGAGGATAAAGACCGCTAAGGACTGACTTTGCAGAGTGAAGTAAGCCTGTTTGAGATGCTTCAGTTGGAGTGTCCAGGCCCCTAGAAGAAAGGGTATTCAAAAATGGAAGGGAAGAGAAGGAAAGAAAGTGAGAATATGCCAGAGTAAAGAGCAGACTTTTCACAGCCTTGTCTAGTGCTGACCTGTGTCCAGAAACAGGGAAAGACATTCCTTCTCCTCCCTCTTACTCTTGGACTAGTGTCATAATCTAACTACTCTGAGTGAAATAGAGTGCTGGGGACAAACCTGAAATCCCGACCGTCATTTATAATGTTTCAACAGGAAATATTTCCTGAGTTCCAAGAACAGGCTTCAGTGATCTTTTGGAACAGGATCCATTTATAAGTTGGGGGCTGCCGGTGTCATGGGCTGGGGGCGGGGCGGGGGGACTTGCAGCCGGTCAGGTCAGCTAAAGAGCCAGTGTTTCACACTAGAAGAAACTGGAGCTTGCAGTGGTTGAGTTGTCTGGGTTAGTGACACAGCTCGGAACAAGAGCCCAGGTCTCCAGGTCTCCACATTTTTGGCAGAGGCTGGATGACCACCTGTCATTCTTTGTAGCGGAATCCAAATATCAGGTGGGAGGAGGTGGAAGAGGGGAGGAAAATGTAGAGATCCTCCCATCTCCTCCAAATCCAAGATTCTACGATGCTACATCGCCTGATTTTAGACTAGACCACAGTCAATAGCACTTGTTTTCTTTTTCCTTTTAGTAACTGCCACAATCTGGATCATAAGAACTCCTCATTGATGAAGATTGGCTTTTACCATCTGCCCTGAATTTCCAGGAATTTGGCACCTATGAGTTACAGTTTTAAACAACTTTGCATTAGAAGAGCGATAGGGAGATTTTTATTTATTCTTATTTGAAAGAACTATCCCAAGATCAATGATGTCATTGTACTCTCCTCTACTTGACAGCTGTGGGGCTAACCATGGGAGGTGAAATGTACTCTCCACTTGACAGCTGTGGGATTAACCACGGGAGGTGAAATGTGAGCCACCTCCCAGTAAATTCTCTGGTGGGTCAGGGAGCTAAAGCAATGCTATGTGGCTCCATACAAAGAGAACTGTCTCCTTTCACTGATTAATGGGGTATAAGCATCAATGAGATTTATAGTCTGATCAGTTTTAACACAAGAAAATAAAAGCACCAGTAGGCTGGGCCAGAGGACAGACCCTTAAGAATACCTCTGTGTTGATTTTCTCATGCAACCATAATTATGTGAATTGCTAAGAGAATAATAGCAGCTTTATTAATTGAGCATCTACCATGTGCCGGATGCTGGCTAGTCATCTTTCCTACATCACCTCTGAACTTCGTGGTAGCTCTCTTACGGAGATTTTGTTATCCCTGTTTTTCTGGTAAAAAGCTGAAGTGGAGAGAATTTCAGGGACTTGCCTGAGGTCCCATAGTTGGTAAGGAGCAGAGTTGAGACTCGCCTTCAGGTAAGTCTGATGTTGCTATCCTATGCGAGGCAGCTAGGGACTTTGGCTTTGGTATTCTGAGCAGTACACTAGCGTCAGAAATAACCACACTGTAAAAAGGTTGTGGTGTCGTGGACAACTTGGTGGTAGTGTCAGATTCCCATGAAAAACAAAATCCCATGATAACAGTAAAGGAGATGGGTTAGTAATGTAAAGGATACGATAAATGGAGGAGAATGATCTCTGACTATATTACAAACCATTGTTTACTCCAAATCATGCCTTTAATAAACATTTTAGATTAAACCGGTTGTTCAGGAAGTCACTGTCATGCTTTCAGCCTAGGAGGGAGTCAAGTAGAGTGGGTAAGACCATGTGCCTGGAGCAAGACTGTCTTGGATCCCATCCTGGTGTTGCCACTTCCCAGCTATGTGACCCTGAGCTGCCTACTTGTGTTTAGTACCTGCCCCATAGGCTGCCATGAGGGTTAACTGATTAAATGCATATTAAATGCTTACAAAGCACCTGTTCCGTGGAAAGCACTTGGTCAATATCGATCAACACTGTGTGCAGAATCGTGTATGAATGGTGTGAGGAGATTCAAGGTACAGTCCCCACTTTTAAGAAACTCAGAAACTCGCTGGGAAGAGAAAGCAGCTGCTTATAATATGTCTTAGGAAAAGGTACAACATAAAAACATCCCCGTAGGCAAGGTATACACCATTGTATCACTGATAAAAATTAAGTCAATAAGAAAGGGAGTAAAAGAGAAAGTCTGCGATGACTCGGATTTTGAAAGAGTTGCTGGCTTACTACTATGAACATTTTAATTCAAGGGCTTTGGAAGAGTGACTTGTCAATTATCATTGTTAATCTTGATTCATTATATATTTAATGATAACCTTCTCCGGGCAAAACACTGGGATGGTGGTAAGGAAGGACTCCACATTTGGAGATCTTATCCTTGAGGAGCTTAAGGTCTTGTTATAAGAAGTTAGATATTAACAAAACACAAGGTAGGAAGTGCCGTAGAAAAGGCATTGCCAGTGGGTAACGCAATGGTTTCTAGAAGTTCTTTTAAGTACCTTAAAAAAAAAAAAACTGGGTGAATCTGGCACACCACGGAGTCAGATGCCAAATGTAATGAACATAAGGGAGATCTTGTTCTTTCTGGAAGGGCCTCCTGGGGTACAATAGATATTGGAACTAACCCTTCCTGGGCTTTGCAGGGTGAGAGACTGTGTCAAGATACAGAGGATAGGGTGACCCTACTCAATGGGCAGGAGATGAACCAGAATGAGAATTTTTTAAATTCCCTGGCTAGCCTGCAAAGCTGATCACCTACACAGCCTCTCATTCCTCTCTGTCCACCTCCACCCCTCACCACTCCTGGTACAAAGATTCACTTCAAAAATAAATTATAGATCAAGAGATTGCCTGGTGTGAGGCAGACAGAGCGACATTTTCCACTCCAAGAATATTTCTGTTTCAAATACATGAGCACTTTTGTGTCTGGACAAAATTACTTTCTACTCTCCTCTTTTTGCATTTTTTTCTTCCTGTAACACATTTCTTCTTTATGAACAGAGATTTTTTATGAACATGTTAAAATTTTCAAGTTTATAATTCTTTTTCACATTGGCTACATTTTTAGTTTGTTCTGGTAACATTCAGGGAGGAAACAAGTTTCTTATCAATCCCACTACAGGACGGGTTATGTCGGAAGGTGTTCTGTAGAAAACAAACACTACTATCCTAGTAGTTGAATTATTTCTTTACCTGAAGATTTCGTCTTCTTTCTGACTTTTGGTCTCCACCTCTTGTCCTAGATCTTGAATACTATTCTTAGGTTTGACTTCTGTTTGCTGATTATATAACAAATTGTATACGGTTAATTGAATAGGATTCATATTTGATTTGAAATCTAAGTACCCATTTGGCTATCCTTCAGGAGTTATATGAAGCCCGAGAAAATCACACCGATAGCCTCCCTAATGGGAAATAGATGTATACAGGTAACATCAAATTGAAATGAATATCAAAGGAAAAGAAGCTAGAAAGTGTTTATAAGAAGAATAGGGTAGAGTTTTGTCCTTTTTTAAGAAAAATGAAGGTGGAAAGATGATTAATTTTTTGGATCCCACCAGGTGGCTGCTTCCTTGACATTGCAGGGATGTAACAGGAGAGCGAGCTTTTATAATATGAGTTTAGAACCTAACGTGGGTTTATCAACATAAATAACTCTGGAAAGAACAAGTGTGTTGATTGAATGCTGCCCGCGTAAATTCGTGTGAATTCCCTTTCCAGGCAAGATAGGCTCAGCCTGGTTTCTGAGAGACTGACCTGGACACAGGGAGGACAAGGCTACCAGGCGGTGGTGAGCAGGGTATTGGAAGACATCTGAGAGACAGTGTCAAGGCACAAATCTGTAACAAAGTATGCACAGCCTAACCTAAGCATTGACCTGCTGACCCTGGGTAGCAATTTGGAAATAAGGGAAAGAAAATGGAAATACTCTGACTGTGCAGGCCTTCCAGCTTCGAGCTGGCACCATTTAAATCAACTTCAGTGATGGAGAGAAGCGCTCAGAAATCAGTATTTTAACAGGTCAAAATATTACTTATAATAGCTGGCATTTAAAAACACTTCAAAGCTGTTTTTTCTTCTTTTTTTTTGTGATGTTATTTAATTTTCAGCATGATGATATGAAGAAGATAGGGTGAGTATTATCATCTTATTTTTAAAGTGAAAGAAACTGGATCTAGAAAGGAGGGTTGAGTTGTTGATTGTGGTTTTCCGGAACAGTGATGACTAACTCCCAGCTCACCAGTATAATATTACTTATACTAAGATAAACATTGAGAGGTATTAATAAATAAAAGATTAGTTGTTAGTAAGGAGGCTTGAAAACAGTCTAGGTATCATAGTTCATATTTTAGCTAGGCAGTGGTTGGGTATAAGAGTAGAGAACAACTCCCAGGAGTTTAAGAAACAAGACAAGACAGACAACCAGGATCTTAAATACAGAGGAGAGCCTGGGTGGCTCAGTCGGTTAAGTGGCTGCCTTCGGCTCAGGTCATGATCCCAGGGTTTTGGGATCGAGTCCCGCATCGGGCTCCCGGCTCCATGCAGAGCCTGCCTCCTTCTCCCTCTGCCTGCCCTTCCCCCCTTCTTGTGTGCATGTGCACGTGCTCTCTCTCTCTCTCTCTCTCTCTCTCTCTCTCTGTGTCAAATAAATAAATAAAATCTTAAAAAAAAAAAGAAGTATGGGTAAAGAGGTACACACACTATAAACATGAAAAGATATCATATGCCATCAAGTATTGTCCTATAATTAAAAACCAAAGACAGTAGAATGTAAATAGTCATTAAAATATTCGAGAGCATTGTTTATTACAGTACAGGGTCTAATTTGGGGCATTTCAACAAAAAAAATGCTAATGGATTCAGGAATGATTCAGAGGAGAATTACAAAATTTATTTTGATTGAAAATTAAGACATTTTAAATAACGATAGATGAGAAATGAACTCAGTAGGTTAAAAATAATTTTTAAAAAAGTAGATACAAAATGTAAAAGACACAGGGTGCCTGGGTGGCACAGTCAGTTGAGTGTCGGGCTCTTGGTTTTGGCTCAGGTCGTGATCTCAGGGTCATGAGATCAAGCCCCACCACCATGCTCAGTGTGGAGCCTGCTTGAAACTTTCTCCCTCTCCCTCTGGTCTTCCCTCCTGCTCTCTCTCTGTCTCAAATAAAAAAATAAATAAGTCTTTTTTTAAAAAATTAAAAGATCCAAAAAGGCGAACAGTGGAAAGTTAGTCTCTCTTTTGCCAGGACCCCTAGCCACCAGTTCCCCTTACTGGGGGAAATCACCTTTATGAATTCTGGTGTATCCTACTGGAAATGTGCTCTCTGTATGTAAGCACACAGCTCCACAACTTGCTTTTTCAGTATACTTTAGAAGTCATTCCATATGAGTATATCAACTGTGCAGTATTCCAGTGTATGGGTGTAATATAATTTTTTGGATCAATTTCCAGTTGATGACATTTAGTATATTTCCAGCCTCTATTACTATCCTTGCATATACATCTTTTTATATACAAGTGAGTTTATCTGTAGGATAAAATTCCTAGAAATGGAATTTCTGTATTAAAGAGAATGTATAGGGGCGCCTGGGTGGCTCAGTTGATTAAGTATCTGCCTTTGGCTCAGGTCATGATCCCAGCTTCCTGGGATCAAGCCCCAAGTTGTGCTCCCTGCTTAGTGGGGAACCTGCTTCTCCCTCTCCCTCTGCCTACTCATGCTCTCTCTCACTCACTCTCTCTCTCAAATAAATAAAATCTTGGGAAAAAAACAGCTTTTAAAAAAATAAATAAAGGGAATGTATTTGAAAGAAATTGCCCAACTGCCCTCTGTAGAAATTTTACCAGTTTTCTTCCAATCAACAATTATAATAGCCCTAGTTTGCCCACACTTTTAGGTCCATGTAGAGTTATGATATGGTTAGGTCTAGAGTATTTTACTTGCTGCGGAATTTTCTCAATTTTGTCTTCCAACCTCCTGCTGACATCTTTATACTGGCTGTTACATTTTTAATTTGTAACAGTCTTTTCTCTGTTCTTTGATTGTAAGTTTTTCATGGTATCCTAGTCTTATTTAACAAATGCAATATTGTATCTTACTATAGATATTGCTACAACTTTTTAAAAATTTCCCCTTGCTTCCACCTTTCATGTTAGAGACTTGCCTAAAATGTGTGGTGGTCCTTGATTGATTGTCCCTATTTAAAAGTCAGATACCTTTCTTCAATCTCTCTGATTTAATTCTCCACAGAACAGAAGTCCATTCTCCCTCTGGGGTGGCAGGGAGGGGTGGCAGCTTGAGATGGGATAGGGGCTGTGTATCCAATTGATCCTTATGCAAACTTTTCTCCAATTCTATTTTTAAAGATTTTTATTTATTTGTGTGAAAGACAGCACACATATGAGCAGGGAGAGGGGCATAAGGAGAGGGAGAGGCAGACTCCCTGCTGAGCAGGGGGCCCACATGGGGCTCGATCCCAGGACCCTGAGATCATGACATGAGCAGAAGGCAGATGCTTAACCGACTGAGCCACCCAGGTGCCCCATCCAATTCCATTTTTAAAGGCATTTTTCATCCCCACTTTTCTCAGTCCCTGTTGTCTCCAGTTCCTCAACTTCCCAGAGTTTCAATGTGCAAATCAGCTGACTTCCTTCTGCCTTCCCCCTCAACAGTTAATTTCACTTTTTTCTGCATAGTTAAATCTATTTATCCTTTTTTTTTTCTATCTTCCAAAATTTTGTTGTCCTCTCCTCTCTTATTCTTGTCATTCTTTATTGGAATTTTAGGGCAGTTTGGGGAGGTAGCAGATATAAAATGTATATTCC
The DNA here is from genome assembly GCF_002007445.2 of Ailuropoda melanoleuca. Lineage (NCBI taxonomy): Eukaryota > Metazoa > Chordata > Mammalia > Carnivora > Ursidae > Ailuropoda > Ailuropoda melanoleuca. Next base: position 81,965,983 of record NC_048225.1, read on the forward strand.
ATTCACCATGTTTAGAAGGTGCTCAATGAGTATGTTTTTAATCTATCAGAAGCCCTGCCCCTCTTGCAGTTAATATTTCAAAATTAATAATGTTGACAGGAAAGAAAAATACTGAAACATAAGTAAGTAAACATAAGCAATATTTATGTTTACATATAACTCAGCCCAAAACCCACTAGTTTTACATTGGTTTTATTTTAGTTTCAGGGTGTGCACTCGTTATGTTTATATCAGTACATTTTAAATAATTTTTTTTTGAAAAGTAACTAACATACCAGGCTGTTTTTATTTTTGAAGTCATGTTTTCTAACTGGAGTCGCAGTCTGAAAGTCAATCTGTAACTAATTTTGCCACCAGTATACTTTCTCCAGTGAAATACTCTTAAATAATAACTACTGTGTTATAGATACGGTGACTTTTAAAAGCCGATATGATTGCCAGTATTCAACAGTGAGTTTCAAATTTGTGTATGCAGGATTAAGTCATAATGAAGAAAGTCTGTCTTGCTAAATGAAATCTCGATTAAATACAGTAAAAAGTACATAAAGTGTATTGGTTGATCTAACAGAAGTACTTTAAAATGCTTATGTTACTAATTTCCAGGAGGAGTAAGAATATTTCTTTCTGGAATGTGAAACCACAGATAGAATTGCATCTCTCCAGGGAAATGGACTCAGTGGTTAGGCAGTATGCTTTTTTCCCATCTGTAATATGATAACCAATTTTATTACTGCACTACTATGGTAGAAAATTATCTCCTGCAATATTTTTTTTAATACACTTGGGTGGACAAAATGGGGAATTGGACCTAATGCCATTTTTTTTCCCATTTAACTTTTCCCTTTATTCTAAAAGTGTTTAGGTTTTGAAAGCAGTTTTACTCTGGGACTCTTGAGCAAGCTTCTATAACAAACTAAATTCTAGAGAAGACTATTCTTTTTTTTTAATATTTATTTATTTATTTGACACAGAGAGAGAGAGCACAAGCAGGGGTGAGTGGCAGGCAGAGGGAGAGGGAGAAGCAGGCTCCTGCTGAGCAGGGAGCCCCACACGCGGCCGATCCTGGCCAGGACCTGAGCCAAAGGCAGACACTTAACCTACTGAGCCACCCAGGTGCCCCCTGCCCCCCCCCCCTTTTTAAGGGAGAGCATGCAAGCCGGGGGTGGGAGGGGCAGAGGGAGAGAGAGAATCTCAAGCAGACGCCACACCCAGCAAGAAGCCCTAGGTGGGGCTCAATCTCATCACCCTGAGATGATGACCTGTGCTGAAATCAAGTGTCAGTTGCTTAACCAACTGAGACACCCAGGTGCCTCTAGAAGACTATTCTTAAATTAAGACTATTATAAATATAAATTTATATATATCAATATAATTATATATAAACATTTATAAATTATAAATTAAGACTATTCTTAATTTAAGAATAGTAATGTATGGGGGCCCATGGCTCAGTCAGTTAAGTGGCTGACTCTTGATTTCAGCTCAGGTCACGATCTCAGGGTGGTGAGATCGAGCCCCCAGTCAGGCTCTGTGCTCAGTGCAGAGTCTGCTTGATATTCTCTTTCTCCTTCAACCTGTGCCCCCCACCCTCTTCTAAAATAAATAAATAAAATATTTTTAAAAATTAAGTATGTATGGGGTATCACATGTCAAATTATCCATTGTTAGCATAAAGTACATTATATTTAACAAGTATTTCCCATGCTTCATTAATGTACATGCTATTGTGCTGTTAATTGACAAGAATATATAAGAAGCACAGTTTTACAGGGAGACAGTACAGCCTGGAGACTGAGTCAGACTGCCTGGATTTAATTCCCAACTTTGTCGTTGCCTAGCAGCATGACCCTGGGCGAGCTGTTGAACTTCTCTGAGCCCCATCTTCAAAATGTAAAAATATCTACCTTTCAGGGTTGCGGTGAGAACAAAATAAAATGGCATCAGCTAAGCATTTAACAGGTTGTCTGTCTACTGTAAATGCTCAATAAACGTGAATCCAGAGAGAGAGAGAGCAAGTGAGAGAAGAGAGGGATTGCATTGTGTTCTCCAGGAGCTTCAATCAATTGGAGAATATAAGAAATGCACACACTAGTAAAAGCATAAGTCAGGATATAATAAATTTTCAAAGTGAGAGAGTGATACCAGCAATAATCTAAGTAGGGGTTTGGAGAAGGGAGATGTCAACGTGAAATGGATGTACCAAGAGCCATGTCCTCATGGAAGGGGCAGAGACTGCTCTGAGGTCAGGCCCTAAAGAGTTTTAGAACGGACAGACGAGAAGGCAGGGAGAAGGTGTGCTGGAGTGGGATGATAGGAGTAGGTCCATAATTGGTGCTTATGAGGAAACATATGTTTGTTTGTTGAATGAATAAATCAAAGAATGGCCTGGATAGCGTGTGAAATGGTGATGTGGTGGATTAGGGTAAACTGAGGTCTCCGGATGTCACCTTGGTAAATCACAGGGAACACTTGGGGATTTTTGAGTGGGGTGGGGAAGATGTGTGACACAATGAAAATGGTGTAGGAATAGGTGTATAAAAAAGGAAAAAGGTGTTGAGAGTAAATCTAAGAGATCAGATAGGAGTAACTTTTTATGTACATAGTTTGGTCTAATATTTGCAAAAGAAGAAAACCTGCCAAAAATTATAAGGAGCAGAGCTAAATGGATAAATAATAAAGGAGAGAAAAGAAAAGAGTCAATGGTGATTCTAAAGCCTGGGAAAGAAAAGGAATGATGGGAACAGTGGTGTTGACAGGGATGCTGATTAAGTAATTAAAATATTTCAAGTTAGAAAGAAAGCAACACCTTTGTTGTTGTTGCTGCTGCTGCTGCTTTTATAAAGGTATACGTCTAATAAAAAACAGCAATAGCCAACACTGGAACTATATAAAGTAGAAAAATGAGAGTCCCCTTTTCTACCCCTCGTTCCAGTCTCTTGGGGTACCCACAGTGCTAGTTTGTTGCATAGCTTTCTGGGCTGATTTCTATGTACGTACCAACCAAGAAAAGGCAATGGAACACTAGTGTACATGGCTCTTACCAACTTATTTGGGTTTTTTCCATATTGGTTTACATAGAGCTATCTTTTCATTGTAAGGAAATATTATAATTGCATTTACCCACTCCCATATTGAGGGACATTTGGTATTGCAACTTTTGCTATTACAGACAATATTTAATGAGCAGTCCTGTTGATTTCTTTGAACACCATCGTAGCATTTTTGTAGGACAAGTATCTATGTGTGAAATTGCTGGTCAAAGGGTATGTACATGTAAATATTTCCTTGCTTTTGGCAAATTGTCCAACGAAGAGATATGTTCATTATACTCACACCATCAGTGTATGAGAGAGCCTATTGCCCACATCTTGGCTAAACCTGAATATTATATAGATCCTATTAATTGGGCAGTTTTGGAGGCAAAACATACCCTGTTTTAATGTGTCTTTCTTTATCAGTAAGTACGGACTTATTTTGATAGATTTTATTAGCCATTTTAATTTGTTCTTCTGTGGCTATTTCAGTTTTAAACACATAGAGGTTGAACGGGTGATGGAATGTCCTCATGTAGATGTCATGGAGGCAATCAGACAGAAGTCTGGGTACGAATTCCCAGGGGAGCAGTGGTAGCTGAAATGGTAAGACTATCTAAGTCCCCTGTACGATCATAGATACGTGAGAATGTAGGACCATAGGAAACTCAGAGTTAGAAGGGGGAATGAGGGAAAATGGTAGAAACTCCGAAGTAGCAGATTAGCGGCTGTAGACAGAAGTAGAATCAAGATTGTGCCGTCCTGCTAACCGGTTAAGGGGTTTCTGGTAAATCTTGAATCTCTGAGGTTCAATCTCCTCATTCATAAAATAAAAAGTTAGATGACTCTTCAGTTATAAAATGCATTGTTTCTATAATTTTAACCCAAGAGATGAGACAATTTTAAGGGAGGAGTCAACAAAGCCCGTGGGATTTGGCAGTAAGGTGGTCATTTAAAATAATTATAATGTTAAGTCTATGGGTTGCTTTTACTGCTTCTGCTTTTTTTGAAATTAAAAAAAAAAGCTTTTTATTTGGAAATACTTTCAAACTTATAGGCGTTTTCAGGGAATACCTAAACCCCCTTTACCTGACATCGCCTATTCTTAATGCTTTGCCTCTTTGTTTTATTATGTTTTCTCTTCTCTCTCTATATATATTTCTCAACCACGCATACCTCCTAGTCCTTTACTCCTAAATATCACAGCATTTAGTGACATAACCATAGTACGTTACCCACATCAGTGATTTTAACATTGATAGTTTTATCTAATCATTCTACCATTTGTTTTCCAATTAACCCAATAATGTGCTTATAGAATTATTTTCCCTCCAGTAAAGGTTCCAGTATAGTATTTCATATTGCATTTAGTTGTCATGGCTCTTCAGCTGGACTATGTTCACAGCCTTTGTCTTTCATGGTATTGACATCTTTGAAGAATACAGCCATGCCCCTGCCCCCAATTAAAAAACAAAACAAGACCTAGAATATTCTTCATTTGGAATCTGATATTTCTTTATCAGATTCCTCATTCAACTTCCTCATTTCCTCATTAGGTGCTGTGTCCTCTGGGAATCACATCTCAAGCAAACAATGTCCATCTGTCCCTCATTCATGATGTTAATTTTGATTACCTGGTCAAGATTGTGTCCAATTTCTCTAACGTATAATTAGTGTTTTTCCTTCCTTGCAAATAATAGGAAGTCTATAGGAAGAACTGTGAAACGATGCAAATATCCTTACGTCTAGCATCCATTGATGGTTTTAGTCTTACCCAATCTTTGCCACAATGGTTGCAAAATGAGGATTGTCCAATTCCAGCACTCCCTCCACACTTACCTGTTGCCGTTCAATAGTCCACCACAAACAAGAGTATGCCCTTCTTCTCCACTCATTTTATCTATTTATTATTGGTATGGATTTACGAATTCCTGGGGCTTTTACTTCTAACCTTATTTCGAATGCAGGATGTATAAGGAAACTACTGTAATGAATGTTATCAACCAAGATCCTCACCTTCCATTAAGTATGGACAACAATGCTTAAAATTATATAAAGAAAGCAGAATGCAATAATGATTCACTTATCTGGTAAACTCAAATATCCAAAATATTGAGGGAAACATGAAAGTAGGCAAATGGCCTTTCTATTAGGTAGATGTCCCCCATATATTGGAGTTGTTTTAGCATATTCTGAGGTTCTTTCCTCTTATTTTATACATACATTAACAATATTGGTTGTTTGGTTTCCCAGGCTAATGTGATAAGACAATTCAAAGGGAGGTGTGTTTATGTATGTGTGCAGGCAGTGCTGTAGCAGAGGGACAGCAGGAAGGTCACTAAGGAGCCCATCCAGATCAGACTCTAAGGAAGTCAGGAACATAGGAGGCCACGATTATTTATTATAGGGTGAAGGATACCAGGTACTTCTAAGCTCCCACACACATCTCAGTATTATCGCTTTTGATTATAAAATACCTCTGGGTCCCTAGGAATAGGTTAAACTATACTATGTTTATTTAGTTTAAGGCAGAGAAACTGGTCATATTTCGGGGGAAAAAATCAATACACCTGGTTTAAATTCAATTGTTTCTAGTGCTTTAAGATGAAAACCTGTTATCTAGAATATCTAATTATGTTCAATCCCTCACTGCCCCTTCTTTAACCTGTCAGATAATTGAGGCATTACTGAAATCGTCTTTAAAGCTAATATTGAAAATTATTAGTTCATGCAAACATTTATTTCTATACTAGCTGCTGCCCAAGACTTGTTCCTGGGAAGCATTAGTCATCGTTAAGTAAAATGCTTCCCCGCTGATCCATTCCCTGCATAGCGTCGTCCATGTGAGGAACCGCTCAATCTTAAGTTAGGCCTTATGCCTTTTTACAGTTGATACTCATATCTGAATGGGCTGTTGATTATCTTTGTTCTTTTGGTATCTGTGGTATGTCTCAGTTGATTGGGAATCGTGGCAGGCGCTCCTTGTACCTTGGTGTCAGATTTCTGGAGAATGTGTGTCTACCTCTTCAAAGTCCTCCTATGTATCCTTTCCCTCAGAGTGAATTTTGGGGATGCTATTTTTGCCTAGGTTTTAAATCACAACAGTGCAAACATAACCGGTAATTCTTTTCAAAATGTCCGGCCAATACGTACATTTGAAAAAAGAGATTAATGGTTAGAGAAATAATAGAGGTCTATGTGATGGCAAGAATTCTGTTGGTTGTAATAGAATTAGGTGTTATTGAAATAATAAGCTTTCTACCCATGCCAGTTTGATTTCGACAGCAGTAATGAGAGGAGTTGTTGGTTGGTTGGGTTCTTGCTGTGGTGGTCTCTTGTCTCTGAAACTGCTTGTTCTATATCTAAATGAGTTCTTTGGCTTACCCCTTGGAAATAATTTTGATGGATAGTAATAAAACTGTTACATAATGGTGATTCCTCTGAAACGATTTTAAGCATATTGGATTCTTATTGATTTCTATTTTATATAATGGCATTTCCCCTTTATACATTAGTACTTTTTGTTATACTAAGACTTTGCATATTTCTTGTCTTTTGGCAAAAGCAAATGGAATACATAAAGCAACTTACAGAATTTAATTGTGATGAAAGATGCTCTGGTAAAGAAAATTTGCTGCTGATCCTCTTTAAGTACAAAAAGCCATCGTTTCATTTGCATATCACTAAACGGAAAGGGACACTGGCTTTCTAAAATAATTCCCAAGCTACAACAACAACAAAAAAAAAACCAAGTTGAGAATAAACTTATTTTGGTATTTTTATTCATCAATTCTTAATCTCACCAATTTCAGAAGTTTGAACTCAACACAACTCTAAAAGGTTAATGAAACTATTATTTTAGAGGTTATCAACACAAGAAACAGATTTTGAGTAATTATTCCAAACTCAGAAATCCAGTACATATAAGAATTTAGTATAACCATGGCCTACCTTCGTGAGTCACTTGCTTTTTTCCTCTTCAAAGTCCAAATGAAAACTTCAACTGCTCTTACAGTAAACTGTGAAAATTATTGGCAGATGTAGGAACACAGCCACATTTGTTTTTATGAAACCCTAATTCAAGTTTAAAGTGATTGCAAGACATTAATACTAGAATTCCTTGTTGTTCCTCAGTTTTCTTATTTCTTAAAAGCAGTGATAATGGGATATGTGTGTGTGTGTGTGTATGTAATTGTTGTATGTATTATTGTTGGCACACAGCCAACCACCTTTTCCTTAATCTCTCACTAACACTTAAAAAAGAATAAACATTTACCTAACTTGATAACTAGAAAGGTTTTTCCTCCAAGTGCTAATTCTGTTTGCCTGTTGTTTCTTTGGGACTTGAAGCAATTAGCATCTATGGGAAAACTTCCTGTATATATAATACACTTCCCCCCTTTTAACCAGTAGTCTGTTTTCTTTTTTCTAAGTCTATTCTCATTTGAAAGTTGTTTTTTTCCTTCTTTTGGTTTTTCTACTTCTCCCAGTGATTCCATTATGATTCAAGACTTTCTTTGAAAGCAAAATGCAATAAAATTGAAAAACCATAAACTTTGTCCATCCCTGGGTTTTTTTGTTGTTGTTTTGTTTTGTTTTGGGGCTTGGTTTTTTTTTTTTTTTTTTGGCAACTTACCTTTGGGTGTGGAGATGGGGAGGGAAGGCTTTAAAGAAGTAACCCTACTTGTGGGAAGGGGTTGAAAGGTATTCTGGCTTCCCTAAGAATAAAGGACTAGGATACCAGGCAGTCATAGAAGGAAATAATTAGCATTTTTCAATATACAAGATTAATCATTTCTGCTTAGTGGTTATTAAAGGGAGGAAAGAAACCAAGTGCGAACAATTTTGGTCCTTTCATGTTTTACACCCAACGCTAGTACACAGTATTCTTTCCACATTCTACTGCGCGTTGCCTAAAGAAAGAGCTGCCGATCATCAAATAATCATCCATTTCCAAACGGTCTAATGACAGCGTATATAAAGGTGGCTCACTTAAAACCTTCCATTTATAGTCACACTGCATCAAATGGTGCTAATTTTAAGTAGGCCACCCCATACAGTGCACCCTCCGAAACAACACCCTTCTACCATTTATACCGAATCTATTCCTTTTTCATTCACAGAAAATATTCGATATTTCAGAATCTTGTTCGTGCATTGACGTGAAAATACTTTTCACCTGGAACTCATCAGAGACCCCGGGGATGCCAAATTTCTGTCATTTGCTTATTAAGCCAAGGGCAGTCCCCTGCATAACACTTACAAAGGCCTACTTCTACCATTTCCCGAAGCTTTATGTGTGAGAGTATTGATCACCATAATTTATGGTCCTACGGCAGTGGGTGGCTCTTCACATTTAGAGTCCCCTCACTTGCCCGCAGCTACTAATTCTAACTACAACCACCGCTGACGCGGGCAGAATATTTCATCTGGGGGCCAAGTGTTTCCAGACTTTGTTCTTCGGCCTTAACGATGAAGTGCCAGCGCTGAAAGCGACAGACACCGGGGTGGATTTCGCCGTGGTGGGCCCCGTGCCGGGAGGAGGTGGCCGGCTGCGACGGGTGCCCCACCTGTCGGCCCTCCAACCCTTCCCCGCCCCTCCGCTGGGCGGGTAGCGGCCCCTCCCTCCCGCGAGCGCGGGGCCGAGTGGCTGCGGCAAGCGGCGCGCGCCGCGGACACCGGTCCCCCGCGGCAGTTGGGCTTGTGGGGCC